>NW_027250086.1:0-45371 GCF_030848795.1 Temnothorax nylanderi
GTTGCGCTCGTCCGCGCGTTCGCTGCACTCACAACACACTCTCACTCGCGAACGCGGCGCGCGATCCCGTTGCCGGGAATAAAGACTCTCTCAATAAGAAAGGAACTCGTTTAATGGGTATTTGCGAATACAACGAAGGGCTCGTGAACACGTCTGTTCGACACGAAGGCCCAGCGAAGAATCTGACAGACGGCATATATCAATAAACAACGCAACAGCTCGTCGTCAAAGGCTCGACGTCACGCAGCGCTTCGCGACTGCTTTTCGGGCTTTTACCGGGCGTCCTCAGCACGGGCGCAACACTGCCCCCCTCTTCCTAGATTGTCGCCCGACAATCAAAGGGGAGCAGCGCCCAGACGAGTACAGCTTCTTGCCGCCACGTCCTTCTCCTCAGAATCGACCTCTGGGAAGAGCTGGCCAGACTCTCCCAAGTCGTCTTCAGGAGGGCCGTCCGCACTGTCTCGCCCTCGAATCCTCCGGTACTCCGAAATGTCGTCCTCTTCCTCGACCGCCGCTCTCCCGCAAAATCTTCGGACAAGGGGGGGAAACTTCCCGTGGACCCTGCACCCCGTAGGGCTCCCCAGGTCCCCGCCCGGCATTCGCCCTATGGCCCACGGGAAAACCACGGGTCAAAAACCGTGGGCAGGCGGTCCACTTCGGATTGGGAGTTCCGGCTGTTGAACTGCCTCACATGGAGATTCCTACACGTGCCGTCGATTTCCTCTAAAACAAAACGTCATACAACGCACAGAAACACAGAACAACATAACACTTTAATGATTAAAAAGAATCAATCACAAAACTTTTTAAATAAACACTTTTATTTATAATCTGTCCCAAACAAAATTTACTACAAAACCGGGCTCCGTTCTAGTCTAACCTTCCCCCTACTAACTTCCTTTCAGAATATAAAGCTAGCCTGTCCGAATGGACAACCTTTCTTTTATGTTTGGGAGACCTTGGATGCAATATACCACGTCACTCAATTTCTTCACTATGCAAAAGGGCCCCTCCCAGTTGCTTTGCAATTTTGGGGCTTTTCCCTTAGTTCTGCGAGGATTGTAGAACCAAACTTTCTGCCCTTCTTCAAAAAGAATTCGCCTAGCTCCACGATCAAACCAGGCCTTCACCCGGGAAGATTTAACATCCATACGCTCTCTCACTATAGAATGGATTTCTTCAAATTTTGACTTCAAATTTCTAACGAAGCTTCCCATTGACTGCGCCTCCTCCTCATAAAGCCTTGGAGGACCTCCCTGTAACAAATCTAAGGGTAACTTCAAATCTCGAGCAAAACATAATTCCGCAGGAGTAAAGCCAGTTGTCTCATGTTTTGAAGACCTATAAGCTAACAAAACATGGGAACCCACCGATCCCCAATCCTTTTGACTATCAGAAACAAACTTTGCCAGATAGTTAGTAATAGTCTGGTGTTGTCGCTCTACTTGTCCATCCGACTGAGGATGTAAGGCAGTAGTTCTCGTTTTTTTAATCCCAAGAAGATCCATTAACTCTGCGAACAACTTCGACTCAAAGTTCTTTCCCTGATCGGTATGCACTTCCAAGGGAACTCCATATCTAGAGACAAATTGATTTACGAAGATCTCCGCCACAGTTTTAGCTCTTATATTTTTCAGAGGAAATGCTTCCACCCATTTGGTGAAACAATCTACAATGACAAGGAGATATCTGTTTCCGAAATTGGTTGTAGGGAGGGGGCCAAGAACATCAATTTGAATTCTCGCAAATGGTGCCCCAACATTGTAGATTTGTAAAGGGGATTTCCCTTTCCCAGAGGGACCTCTTTTAGAGACGCAGACTTCACATGACCTGCACCAATCTTCAACATCCTGCTTACAAGTTGCCCAATAAAAGCGCTTCCGAACTTTTTCCAAGGTTTTATTAATTCCAAAATGCCCACCTGAAGAAGAATCGTGGGCTTCTTCGAGAATTTCTTTGACCCGACTGCGAGGAGCAACAAGCTGAAGAAAGCTTGTTTTCAGACTTGGAGCCTCCCACCTTTTATAAAGAATTCCTTCTGTTAGAATTAGCGCATCCCAATGCGACCAATAAATTTGAGCAGAAACATTCCTATCAGGGATCTCATAACGCGGAGGACGGATTCCAGCTTGCTTACCCCGAAGGATAAAAGCTATTCCCTCGTCCTCCCCTTGTTCCTTACGCCAAGTTTCCAAATTCTCTCCCTGTAGAATTAATCGAGCAATCGTTTTATCCAATTCCTCCGTTGACTTCTTCTCAATTTTGGCACAATAATTACAATCGGACTTCTCACATTGTCGTCTGGATAATCCATCAGCATTTTTATGTGATAGCCCCTTCCGATGCACAATCTCAAATTCATACTCTTGGAGTCTTTCCAGCCAGCGTGCCAGCTGTCCCTCTAAATCCCTGAAGGACATAAGCCACTTCAAAGAAACGTGATCTGTACGAATTAAAAATTTCCGTCCTAAAAGATAGTGGCGGAAAAATTTTATTGAGTCTACTGCTGCTAAGAGTTCTCGCCGAGTAACGCAATAGTTTCTCTCAGCTTTATTGAGAACCTGACTAAAAAAAGCTATGACTCTCTCTTCTCCCTCCTGTTTCTGCGATAACACCGCGCCAATACCGATATTCGAAGCATCGGTATCCAAAACAAATCCTCCCTCCCCTTTAGGAAAAGAAAGTACCGGAGGGGAAGATAAAACCCGTTTTAATTCTTCAAACGTTTTTTGACATTCCTCCCCCCAAATGAATTTAGACTGATTTCCCGTAAGAGAATACAGGGGTTTTGCTAAAGAAGAAAATCCTTTAACAAATTTACGATAGTATGAGCAAAATCCTAAGAAACTTCGTAGTTGTGTCTTGGTATGCGGAACCGACCAATCAGTTACCGCGGATATTTTTTCGGGATCCGTGGCTATGCCCTCCGCCGAAACTACATGCCCCAAATATTTAACATTCTTTCTAAAAAAAGTACATTTCTTTGGATTAACTTTCAAATTCACTTTTCTTAATCGTAATAGTACCGTCTTTAAATTTTCCATCATTTCAGAAAAACTTTTTCCAAAAATTATTACATCATCGAGATAAACCAAGCAAATTTTTGACAATAAATCTCTTAAAACTTTCTCCATCAGACGTTGAAATGTAGCAGGGGCATTGCAGAGGCCAAAGGGCATGACGACAAATTGCCACAACCCATTTCTAATAGAAAACGCAGTTTTCTCTTTATCCTCGGAACGAATCTTTATTTGCCAATATCCGCTCTTAAGATCTAAAGTACAGAACCAAACGTTACCTGATAACTGGTCGAATATGTCATCGATTCTGGGTATAGGATGAGAATCTTTCTTAGTTAAATAATTCAGCTTCCGATAATCCACACAAAATCTAATTGTACCGTCTTTTTTCCTGACCAAAACTACAGGCGAAATCCAGGGTCTTTGTGACTCCTCAATTACCCCTTGTTTCCACATATCCTCAATTATTTTATTTACTTCCTTCCTCATGTGGACAGGAATACGACGAGGGACCTGTTTAATAGGGGAAGAATCTCTCACATTTATCACATGTTCAATAATATCGCAATTTCCTGCAACAATAGTTTCGGAAAACACATCCCGGAAATCTTTCAGAAAATCGAGAAACATTTCCTTCTGAGCCTCATTTAGACTCTCAGAATTTTCGAAAAGTTCTTTTAAGATAGAAGAGTCTCCCTCGACAGAAGTTTCAACACGAGAACAATCAAAAATTTTTTTCTCATTCAATTCGGGATTAAAGAAAGGTTCAAAAATATTTTCCAAATTCACTTTCTCAAGAAAATCCTTTCCTAATAAACATTGATCGCTGATTTCTGCAACAAACATAAAGACCTCTACGGAAAATTTACCAATTTGAACTTTCATTAAGACTTTAGATTCTACAGAAACTCTTTCTCCAGTCGGGTATCTTAAATTACAGTTTCCTATTTTAATTATCTCTACTTCCTTCCCAATAAAAGTTTCATTAACAATCGAGACATCGGAGCCCGTATCTATCTTAAAAGAACAACATTTTTCGTTTAATAAACCTTTATAATAGAAATCTTTCTTATTCTTAATTTCTAAATGTTCAAAACGAACAATACCGACTTTCGGGGAATTTTTCACAAAAGTTGAGCCCACCCCGTCAAGCTCAACTAAATCGCGTTTCCCTCATTAGGGCATTCTGACCGGAAATGCCCAGTTTTACCGCACGTCTAACACTCCCCCCGGCCGGCGCCAAATTTGCTGCCTCGCCAATTCCCTTTCGGGCCCTTTCCCTCCTTATCCTTTCCCTCAGTCTTCCCTCCGTCGTCACGTTCCTCATTCTTTACCAAATTTCTATCTCCCTTTTTCACGAAATTCTTATTTAAATTCTCCCTGTATCTCTCCGAATTATCCCCCTGGATAATTTTGAGCGCTTTAGCCCTTTCAACGGCCAGATTCAGGGAGGTTATTCCCTCCATCTGAAGCGCTCGCCGAATGAAATTATCGGAAACGGTTGTGATGAATTGCGCGCAAGCGATTTTGTCACGAAGCTCATATGGGCACTCGGGGTACGCCAGGCGCGAAAGTTTATCGATTTCGGAGCCGAGTGCGGCCAATTCCTCTCCGAATTTTTGTTTACGATTTGTAAACGCGACGTAACAATTTTGGGATTGGCGTCCCTCTCCGAAACGCAACTCAAGTTTTGCTTTCAATTCCGCAAAATCTAGCCGCTCAACGTTTTGTACTGACTCTAAAACCGAACGCGCTTTCCCTCTCAAGCTCGAAGCCAAAGCAATTGTTTTTGTAGCGTCATCCCAATGATTCGCACGCGCGATCAGACTCAATTGCGAAAAATATTCTTGTAACGGGACCGTCCCGTCGTACGTGTCGGGTTTGAGTTTGTATCCGAGCTCGGCACTCGCGACCGCGACACTTTCACTCGCGCGCACAGACCGCATTTCCGCGCCGCTCGCGACCGCGGCTCTCTCTCTCGCGTGCGCGTCTCGCGTTTCTGCGTCGCTTGCGACCGCGGCTCTCTCTCTCGCGTGCACGCCCCGCGTTTCCGCGCCGCTCACAACCGCATACGCGCTCCGCGTTTCCGCACCGCTCGCGACCGCATACGCGCTCCGCGTTTCCGCACCGCTCGCGACCGCGGTTCTCTTCCCCGTGTACGCGCCCCGCGTCTCCGCGCCGCTCGCGACTCGCGTCCCCGAGTCTCCGGACGCTCTATTATTAGAGTGACTTAGCTGTGTTTGTGCGCCGGAGTTCATCCCTCGGAGAAAACGGAGCTCTTCCTCCTGCCGGCGGAACGTCTCGGCGTACTCTCTCTCTCTCTCTCTCTGCGCCTGTTCCTCGCGCATCTCACGGATCTCCCGTATCACCGCCTGGAGAGTCACCACTTCCGTCGTCATCTCCGCAGCGTCCGACTGTGGAGTCGCTACCCGGAGTCGTTTCCTTGCGGCCATGAGGAAATTTCTGATCGTCTAATCGTCGCTCGTCGCTCGTCTAATCCTCGCTCGTCCTATCCCGGACGAGCCCCCAAAATGTTGCGCTCGTCCGCGCGTTCGCTGCACTCACAACACACTCTCACTCGCGAATGCGGCGCGCGATCCCGTTGCCGGGAATAAAGACTCTCTCAATAAGAAAGGAACTCATTTAATGGGTATTTGCGAATACAACGAAGGGCTCGTGAACACGTCTGTTCGACACGAAGGCCCAGCGAAGAATCTGACAGATGGCATATATCAATAAACAACGCAACAGCTCGTCGTCAAGGCTCGACGTCACGCAGCGCTTCGCGACTGCTTTTCGGGCTTCTACCGGGCGTCTCAGCACGGGCGCAACAATATAATGCCTAATCGAAAATTTATAAGCAATATCATTGTTTGTGTAACCATTTTGAAGCAAGTGAGCAACTTCTTTCACAAAAGGCTTAAGAAAATCCTTTACACTAGGATCGATTCTTCCTTTAAAAAGTGCAATAATAAAAGGCTCATTTTTGGTTCTTACGATCCTACCTAATATAGGCCAAAATCTGATCGGAGAGCTTTTGTGGAGAGGGAGTCCATCCATATTGATATCAATGATAATTTCATGAAAACGTGCTAAATATTCCTGTAAATCCATAGAATCTAAATTGAATGTAATTCCTTTATACCATAATTTTCCACCATCAACTGGTATTAAATTAATTCCAGGAGTTTGTAAAAGGGTTTTATAACTAAGAGGTAAGTTTGGAAATACAGGATGAAGTTTAGAAAGTAGATCATCTAGCTTCCTCTTTGAAAGTCTTCCTGGCTCACGAGCCCATGCTTCTATAGCAGCTGTAACATACTGAGCCTTCTCATTTTCATTAGCAAAATCCACTTGCTCTTCGTCTGATGTATTATTTTCTTCGTTACTTTCAGAAGTAATGGAAGCAACATCTGTCTGAACCTCTGTTTGTGATGAAACAATACTGTCACTGTTATCATCATTTGCAATTTCAGAAGCAGTAAGATTCACGCTATCAATTTCATTTATTGATGAATCCAGTCCATAGTCAATGTGTTCAACAGCATTCTGTTCATTCTGACTTTCTTCATGAAAATAAACGCAGTTATAGCCATCATCTTCAGATGACTCATTACAAAATGTAATATTTTCCTCCATATCATCAGTACTGTCACTGAGAGAATTAAAACGCTGCTGTTTCACAATAGCATTGACTCTGTCTAATCTAAGGCGCTTTGTAGCAAGCTTACGTATTTTTCGATTTAACGATCTCTTGAAGTTCTGTTCTATGATCTTCAAAATGAACAAAAAGCACGTTATAATGTTACAAGCTATAATATTAAGACACCTTAAGGTTATACATGGTGTTTTATTTTAAATGTGAACTTTAAATATTTCTTGAACAATGCATTTTAGAGAAAAATGTTTCAGACAAAAGTTACATGATTTGGAGAAGGGCAAATAATGGTAATATCAATTTTCGAAAAAATCGATTTTTCAAGGAAACACTGAGGTCACCACCATTTTAAAAAATGGAATTATATGATTTTCTTACATAAGATAATTTTTCTAGTTATTCTGCATATCAAAGTATTAAGGTAAAATGATCAAAAAATCAATACTTTATGAAATATATAATACTTTATTCTGACATATTTTAACGTGAAATATAAAATATCTCATAAACTATTCATTTTTTTGAAATTGTACCTTAATATTTTTATGCACAGAATAATGAGATAAACCAATTGGTGTAGAGAAAACACATTCTCTTAAAAAAAGATCAATTCTGTTTTCTTTACACTAATTGGTTTATCTCATTATTCTGTGCTTAAAAGTATTAAGGTGCAGTTACCAAAAAATAAATAGTTTACGAGATATTTTATATTTTACGTTAAAATGTATCAGAATGAAGTATAATATATCTCGTAAAGTATTGATTTTTTTTATAATTGTACCTTAATACTAATAATTTATATGCGGAATAACTAGAAGAATTATTTTATGTAAAAAATTATATAATTTATGCTCGTATAAAAATAAAATTGAGGAAAAAAATCGCCAATAATCGTGCCGAAATGGATGTTAAACCATATAATTATTAAAATTGCAATACAAAACTGGAACGTTTTGACTTCACCGAGTCTTCTTCAGCCGATAGTATATTTAAAAATATCATATTTAAGTTAATAATTAAAGCGCTATATAAATCTTAAACCTACGGGGCCACGAATGATTAATTATTGGCCTTTTTTTCCTCAACTTTATATAATTTAATTTTAAAAAATGGTAGACCTCTGTTTCCTTAAAAACTGATTTTTTCAAAAATTGATTTTACCATCATTTGTTCCCCCCATAATCCATGCAACTTCTGTCTGAAACATTTTTCTTTAAAATGCATTGTTCAAGACATGTTTGAGGTTATCATTAAAAATGGAACATCCTATATATGATACACTTAACTCTCTTTTTACGTGGTAAAGTGTACTGTGTAAACGTTAAAAGATCACATTATTTGGGAAAAAAACTCGTGTAAAGAAGATATAGGAATACAAAAGACATTTTATTTTACACCGTAGAGCAAAGGAAATCGTGCAAAAAAAAATTGCGTTATATAAAAAACTGCATAAAAAAATAGTTAAGAGTACAAAGATTGTCGGAACTGTTTCAGATAGTGTCATAAACGTAAGTCGGAGACATAAGTTTACGCATGATTTGACATAAACATCACCGGTATCATATAAAATATTGCAAGATCTTTAGTTCTATAATAACTATAATTACAGTAACTATTTTTTTTTCAAGATATCTAATTGTTTATAGTAAGTAATATGTTCATAGACTACTAAAAAAAAAATAGGGAACACTTTCTATACTAAAAATTGAGCTATTTTCAAACCGCTGAAACTCGGCGAAAAATCATTGTAGACAAAAAATTAAAAAAGCATTTTAAAACTTAAAGTTTCAACTTTAACACGCTGCCAATAGCTTTTTAAAATTCGTTTATCTTCCTTGTTTTGTGCTTTAAAAACTAAATCTATACTTTTTAGATATGGTATCAATACTCGGCGAAAAAATCATCGTAGACGAATTTGTAACGGCCTGACTTTAATCGAACGCGGACTGGTGCGTTGGATCGGGAGTTCGATGACAGGCCCAGAGACAATAAGCAAGTGGTAGTTTACACGGAAGATTTATTCCAGAGATTACATGAGTGGCGGAACGCGGTATATTACATATAATCGCGGGACGCGATACACGACAACGGGCGTTACCTATAATCGCGGGACGCGGTACAAGACAACGGTCGGGAAACGCGGTATGTTACATGAGTGGCGGAACGCGGTATATTACATATAATCGCGGGACGCGATACACGACAACGGTCGGTAGGAAACGCGGTATATAAGTGCGGAGCGCGGTAGGTTACCGCGGGCGGGCGTGCATATGCCCTCGGTGCGGTGCCGGAGTACGGAGCGCGATGACGCAGGAGTGCGGAGTCCCGGGGTCACGGCGGTGAGAACCCTCGCGACGAGGCCGAGCACGCTCGACCTCGTTGGGCCGTGGCCGTCGGGAGCAAGTGGGCTGGAGCTCGGGGACGCTTGAGAACACTCACTCGAGGCCCACACTCTGGACCTCGTTTAGCGCGTCGCCCTAGGATATGGTGGGTAGGCTTCGTCAGGAACAGGCGGATTGCCGTGGTATAGACGAAGTGCCGTCTCGCCGCGCGTGCCGGCTTATATACCGCTCGGCGCGGCGAGTCCGGCAGGAGGGAGGCCGATCGTCAGGCGCGCCGCGTGGTGGTGGGAGCGGCGCGATCCCGCGCGTTTGTCTTCGGCGGGGATCGGCTCCCGTCGGCGCTCGTCGGCGCCGTGCGGGAAGGCACCGGTGCGGCGGGTTTCCCGCGCACACGGTGCGTTTCGAAAGATTTAAAAAATTGGGCGCACCGCGCCCTGTCCTCGCCCGACGGAGGACGGTCGGACGGCATCCGGCGGGTGGTGGCCGGGAACGATGCCTTATTAAAGGGCGCATCGTTACAAATTAAAAAACCATTGTAGGCGTGTTAAAGTTGAAGCTTCAAGCTTTAAAATCTTTTTTTAATTATTTGCCTACGATGATTTTTCGCCGAGTACCGACACTTCTAAAAAGTACAGATTTCAACATCGTATATCTCGGTCAAAAAAATCACAGGAAAAGTTTAAAAAAAGCATTTGGTTAGCGTTTTGACGTAGAACTACGTCTTTGTCGACAGTAAGGAGGGGTATAAGGGGGGGGTAAATCTAGGCACAGCCTGCAACGAATGCAACGAAAATATGTCACACTTTGAACGTTTGTATCTTCGAAACTAATAATCGTAGAGTAATCATTGACATCTCATTTTAAAGCTTAAGAAGTCCCATTTATGATAAATCCAGCCTGAACTCTCTATTTCTTCGTTTAGATATAGTAGCGTTAGAAAGTTTAGCTAAATTTCTCGTAGATGCAACGAAAACATGTCACACTTTGAACGTTTATATTTTCGAAACTAATAATCGTAGACTAATAAATGACATCTCATTTTAAAGCTTAAGAAGTCCCATTTATGATAAAACAAGACCGAACTCTCTATTTATAACCGATTTTCATGAAATGGAATTATTTTAAGAGATTTTTCTCGAAAAATATTAAAGGAAAATATACTTTATTATATAGTTTTTGAAAGCTCTCAATGTAAGCTAAATGTTTTCGCAATTTAATAAATAAATAAATGAATGAATAAATGGATGAATGGATTTAATAAATAAATAAATAAATTAATTAATAAATGGGTGAATGGATGAATGGATGAATGGGTGAATGGATGAATGGATTTAATAAATAAATAAATAAATGAATGAATGAATGAATAAATGAATGGATGAATGAATGAATGGATGAATGGGTGAATGGATGAATGGGTGAATGGATGAATGGATTTAATAAATAAATGAATGAATGGATGAATGGATGAATGGATAAATGGATGAATGGATGAATGGATGAATGAATGAATGAATAAATGAATGGATGAATGGATGAATGGGTAAATGGATGAATGGATTTAATAAATAAATGAATGAATGGATGAATGGATGAATGGATGAATGGATGAATGGATGAATGGATGAATGGATGAATGGATAAATGGATGAATGGATAAATGGATGAATGGATGAATGGATGAATGAATGAATGAATAAATGAATGGATGAATGGATGAATGGTTTCAAAGTATAACATATTTTCGTTGCATCGACAAAAAATTTAGTTAAACTTTCTAACGCTGCTGTATCGAAGAGGTAAGAAATAAAGGGTTCCGACTTGTCTTATCATAAATGGGACTTCTTAAACTTTAAAATGAGATATTATTTATTATTTTACGATTATTAGTTTCGAAGATACAAACGTTCAAAGTGTGACGTTCAAAGTGTGACAAGGGCGATATACTCATTTTAAATAAGTAACATATAAATAAAATAAATATATAAAAAATAAAGAAACAAACAAAAACAAACAAAGAAAAAAAATAAACAAAAAAGAGCACAGTAAAAACTGTGCCGCAAGCAACACGTAGAACTACGTCAACTATCAATAATGATGAATTCAGCGCTACAGCCCTGTGTGGAACTTGGCCTCTCTTGATCACGAATACTTTAACATGAAATAATGACAGTTGACGTAGTTCTACGTGTTGCTTGCGGCACAGTTGTTACTGTGCCCATTTCTTTTTTTTTTAACGATTGTAGTTTATAAAACTTGAGCCGAATTTTTCGACAGAAATTTTTTTATTGAGCTGCAGAATGTCAAATACACATAATTTTAAGAAACAGAACAATATGTTCTTTTTTAAATCACGGAACAAGAAAAATAAACAAATTTGAAAAACTATTAATAGTAGTTTTTTAAAGTTGAAACTTTAAACTTCAAACTTCAAAAAGCTTTTTTAATTTTTTGTCTGCAATGGTTTTTCGCTGAGTTTCTGCGTTTTGATAATAGCCCAATTTTTAGGGCGCAAAAGTGTTTTCTATTTTTTTTGTAGTGTATTTAACTATATTAATGTTAAAATATTTTAATGTTTTAAGAATAAAATATATGAACTGATAATGTATATATGACTGTTGATATCGATGTTGATATGTATATCGAACGTTGATTATACTTACAGGCCTATCGTCCTCTGCCATCGTGTATTATTAACGTCTTCTTCTTCAAAAAGATCGTCTAATCGTCTAATCGTCTAATCGTCTTTTTCTTCTTCTTATATATCTTCTTATATAATATTGGCTCTTGCCGCTTTTCAGCGAACAATACGGCTCTTAATTCTTCTTTTTCAAAACATCGAGTGCGATCGTGCGACCGTGCGATAATGTATATATGACTGGAAAAAATTATTCATAAAAAAAATTATAAGACAATTTTTTACAAAATACTAAAAAATATCACTCAGTATTCGACAGCGATTATTCATCGACGATTATCAATCGACATCGATGTCAAATCGACATAGATTCAACAGATTTCATTTTTGGCTAAAATTCTTATAACATGATGTATTTTTATTTTACATAAAGCCTGGTCTACACAGAGATGCCAATGGTGCTGTTTTGCCCGCTGCCTGCGGCCTGGTGGAGACACGCACACAGCTAACGGAGCCGTGTACGTGTGACGCTCGAGCGTCACAGTCGTTACACGTACACGGCTCCGACAGCTGTGTGCGTGTCCCCACCGGCCGCAGGCAGCGGGCAAAACAGCACCATTGGCATATCTCGTCTACATAGGCCGCAGTTCGCAAAACGAAAGACACACGCACAGCTACATGTTAATCTGACCTCTTTGTGTATTGAGGTTAGATTGACATGTAGACTGTGCGTGTGTCTTGCGTTTTGCGAACTGCGGCTTATGTAGACCGGGCTTAATATGGCTATGTCGTGTGCGTGCGTGCGTGCGTGCGTGCGTGCATGCGTATAGTAATAACTAATAAGAACACAAGAGCCTTCGTGATATATACACTCGTCTGTTTACATACATTACATTTCAATGATTACCTGTAACTACATATGGCTGTAAAAGCGCATTATAACGTTGATTATACTTACAGGCCTATCGTCCTCTGCCATCGTGTATTATTAACGTCTTCTTCTTCAAAAAGATCGTCTAATCGTCTTTTTCTTCTTCATATATATCTTCCTATATTATACTGGCTCTTGCCACTTTTCAACGAACAATAATACGGCTCTTCTTCTTCTTCAAACGTCGAGTGCGATCGTGCGACCGTGCGACAGGCAGCGACAGGACAGGAGGCAAAAACAAATAGCGATCGGTGCGGCGCGGCGCATTGGGCGCGTTCCTGATTGGCACGTGATTGGAAGGTACGGGATCGTTGGCGGGCAATTCGAATGCACTTATTAAAAAAAAGACACGAAGTTGGCTATATACTTTTCTATATTATCGCATAATTGTATGTACACACGATGTTTCAACATCGATTTGATTGCGTGCATCATGCATGACTCTTAATTATTCGACAAAATTGTCCCAATATATTTTAAGAATATTTTATAATAATTATTTTAAATATTTATAATATTTTAAAATAAATTTATAATTAATTAATAATATAATAATAACTCATTATTCTCACTGAAAAAAGTAACTTATCGTTACCATAACTCGTTTTTCTCATCGAAAAATGTAATCCCCGGTAACAAATTTTTCATATAACAACATATATATAAATGTATATAATCTTTTTCTAAAAAGGGCATTATATATAATATGATATATATATATATATATATATATATATATATATATATAATTTATATAAATTTATATAAATTATATATAATATATATTAGACCGCATACTTAGTTAATGTATAATTTAAAACACAATAATTTTCAGCTTTCTTCGATTCAGGAAACAATTTAGTTCTTTTCATCTCATAAGTCGAATCGATATCGAACCGATATCGAATCGTTGATAATGGACAAACATGAAAAACATTTAAAATCTTGAAAGAAAGTATTATATTATATTGCTACATGCTACCAAAACAGATTGTTTGCAAAGTTATCATAACATCGAAATAATCTCAAAATATTTGAAACTATCGATGTTCAACAACCTGCAGAACCGCATCGATGAGATCTGATGGAATCGATATCGAATCGACGTCGATCCGATGTATCGTTTCTCACTGGGTCGTGCTTATCTGGAGATTTCGTATCCCTACATCGTGTTACCACCGCTGCCGGAAAAGAAGGTTCTCTACGCTTGGCAGAAAGTGACGACTGACAAGTTCGATCCCGACTTCGTTGATCGCAGAAGAGCTGGACTCGAGGTACGTTTCCGATTTGCAATTATAACAGTATCGTGCGATGAATGTTGTACTAACCTCAAAGTCGGAGCATCCTTGCTCACCGCTACGGGATCGACGTAAAGTTTTAGCGGATTTTAATCTTTCGAATTAGCGTCGCAACAATATTAGTCTTCCATTATCTATTGCCTCACAACTTTTCGATTTTAATATTCTGTAGCTGTATAGTTATTTGTACACAATCGTGATATTAATATACATCAGATTGTTCATGTTTTTGTGCTGTTACAGTTCTATGATTTAGAGGAACTGTTTCGTAACGGTGGCCCCGTGCCAGATACAAATTACATATTCCTGGGAGATTTTGTCGATCGGGGCTACTATAGCTTAGAAACGTTTACTCGTCTGCTCACACTTAAAGCTAAATGGTCCGACAGGATAACGTTACTACGCGGTAATCACGAAACTAGACAAATCACGCACGTTTATTTGGATTTTACGGTAAGTGCGCAACGATACTTTCTTTTCTGGGCTTTTTTTACATTTGTGTATAATAAAGCTTTGATTTCATTGGTCTCTTCATTTTCTGTTCTAGATGAATGCCAAAACAAGTACGGCAATGCTAATGCGTGGAAGTACTGTTGTAGGGTATAACTCCACTTTTGATTACGCTCGAATAAAATTCTGTTTTAGTTAATTGATGAACAGGTTCTTTGTGTACACGGTGGATTGTCTCCAGCTATTAGAACACTAGATCAAATTAGAACGATTGAAAGAAATCAAGAGATTCCACACAAAGGTATTAATTGTATAAAGTGATATGTCATTGCAAAAGTTACATGACTGGATATTTACTGTTATTGTACAATAATAATAAAATATCGTTGCTTAATTGCCATATTACAGGTGCTTTCTGTGATTTGGTCTGGTCCGATCCAGAAGATGTAGAAACATGGACAGTAAGGTCCGCGTGGTGCAGGCTGGCTGTTTGGCAGCAAAGTGACTTACATGTTCATGGAAGTGAATGATCTTAAACTCATCTGTAGGGCGCACCAATTAGTTCAGGAAGGTATGTCTTTGCTCAAATATTTCTGTCGCAGATTTTTTTAAATATCTCGGAAGTATGTATTGATGACGCATATTTTTATCATGCAGGTTATAGGTACATGTTTAATGACAAACTCGTCACAGTGTGGTCGGTCCCAAATTATTGTTATTGATGTGGTAACATAGCTAGTATCATGCAGTTCACGACAGTGGATCAGAGATCACCAGTGCTGTTCCAGGCAGTGCCTGATTCCGAGAGAGTAATCCCACCTCTAATGCCCACTCCGTACTTTTGTGATCTATCTTAAGTGGCTCATCTGTACGAATGCGGAAGAGAAATGTCTGTGTCTAGACTCTACGGAATCACATGATTTGATTGGCCGGATCCAGGCTGGTACCATGACGGACCCACACATTCATGAGAATATATCATTGATTATATACATATTACTTTAGAAAATTTTGATTCCCTTAAAAGAAATTATTTGATGCGTTCTACGATCAAAGTACGATACTTAGAGAGGACTGAATTGTCGTGTGATTGATCTTATTCAGGGAATGTTCTTTAGATTTTTTAAGAACTTTATCAGGTTTTACATGTTGTAAAGTTAATTACATGTTGTAAAGCTAACTTTTATATATCTACATAGTATCTGCCATTGCATCAGCCTGATTTTTGTAGCTCGAGAAAAAAAAAGAAAACGATATTTTGCATCAGAGCAAATGTGAACATCCTGTGGTATAGACGCTTTTGCTGTCTACTATGTACATTCTGTAGAGCATTCATATCTCAGAGCAGCATTCTGGACTTTAATGTTCAAAAGACTAAGAGCTTTTAAATAATTTATGAGCGCGAATAACGCAAATAGTCCAGTGCTGTGTGTGAATATAAAAAGAAAAGAAAAGAAATATCACGTTTAAACATTCCGGCAAAAAGTACACTCTCTGAGTACAGTAAATGCTTCTCTGACATTACAATCGTTGTGCGTAGAATTCAGATTTATTAAAGCGTGAGCATATATAGTACTGTTAAGGTCTTCCTGAACATATAAATGATCTGTTGCTGGTTTAGGTACTGTATGTGCTGCGTACCGTTCTTTTTTCTTCTAAATGCGCAATCGGTGTTCTTAGCAAGAATCGTAAATTCGGCTCTTTTTCGCCGAAGTACAAATAGCGTGTAGCAGTAGCCAAAGTTTTCCTGCTTAGGTAAGGAAATCCGATAGCGGGATCGTTATAGCATCTGTAGAGAGTTGTCTTATTATTTTTATGCACATGACATTTTTTTACGCTTAATTTTAAAAAATTCCGAGCTCAAATATTGTCTTTAAACTACCTTGACACACATTAATGTTTTTTTCAAGAAAGATATCCACCGTTCGTTCGTCACACACACTTCTCTCTTCTATATATATACATATACATATATGCCAAATCGCTGTCGTATTGAATAATCGTAATTAGCTAATTGTCATAAGTTCATTAATGTAGAGAGCAACTTGAAAAGAAAAAAAACCGAGACCCTTAGCAATGTGCCTCTAAATTAATAAGCATTTGTGTAATATAATGATACGATATTGATATGACATAATTAATGGAAATGCACCGGCCATTGCGTATCATAAGCCTGAATTCTGACCATCGATTTTTGCTAGCTCACGATAATTCCTAACCGATCACAGACCCGACAAATATGGCATTGGCATTGTGGCACAGGCTGTCAAGTTGAGACTACTCTAGTTTGAATTTTGTGATATAGACCGAAGGAGGCGTGTGCAATGGTCATGTCGATGTTTATAACGACTCTCCTTGTCGCACCATTCGAAGAGGTGTTTGCGAAGACCCGTTATTCCAAGAAATGTAATAAACTTTTGAACAGTGCCTTCAGAACTATAACACGACGGTCTACTAGAAGTATAAATGCTTTCTTATTCTATTTCATAAGCCTTCCGCTATTGTTTTGGAACGAGCCTTTGCTTTTTCGCGAAACTTTTCTACGATATTTACGTTTTACGATTTTACTACCTTTTAGGTCTACTCTACAATTTTACATCACGCGCGCGCGGTATATTCTCTATTTGTACTACATATTATAACGTACAATTACAATTGCGCGATACTTTACGCGAGTAATGTATTACATAAGGTAGAGAGGAGCGCATCTAGAACGAATTGGGACACGGAGCTTGCGTTACAAACTCGACTCGCTACATTTGCAGCCTCCGAGTCGTGAAACGGTTTCGCAACGACGGGAACGCCCTACGTGCGGTACGGATATCATTAGAAATCCTTAAAAAAAAAAGAAAAGAAGTATTAGCCTCTGTATCTATTGGGGTGTTCGCGGCGTTTCGTTTACCGGAATGCCTCTGTCTGTGATCGCTTTAATCTTATCGAAGTGTCCAAGCGCTTGCGGCGACTCGATATTAATAATCGGTAAGCTCGCGAGAGAGAGAACAAATAAAGACAATTTGCAAGATAAAAATAAAATAACGAAGACTAATTTAGCTTAATGTGCTCCGTGCGGGAGCTTGAACACTGCGCATAATCCTTAAAGATCTCACAGGTAGACACCATTTTAAAACGATCATCATGTACCTTGAAAGTATAGACTTTGTTATGTTAATGTAATGAAGAACGTCTGTAATAAAAATGCGCAAAAAATCGCACTTGATCGCATTGTCAATAATAGAGAAGAACACGATCGCATAGTGCAGACCAAACGCTTTGGACTAAACGCTATGGTACATGAGCATATTTACAGTTCGAAGACCAAGAGGCAGAGCCGCGGGGATACGACGACAAGAAGAAAGATGTCGTCAGCTAACTACCATTGGGGTAGACGAGGCAGAAGACCGAGACAGTAACATAATTATTTTTAAGCCGTATTTTTAAGCAGTAATATAACCCGTCAGTATTATATATTCGTACCTCTGACCATACACATATGAACACACACATACAAAGTGAATATGTGAATATGCTACGTTTCTTATACATACATGAAAACATAATTGCTAAATAAACATTTAATAAAACTATTATATTGTTATTTACTTCATACTTACCAAATCAAGTTTTATTTAATATGTATAATCTATTGTAACTGTAAATAAATTTATTATTTACTGTATAATTAAATGCTGGTACATTCAAGAAATTTGTAATTCTGACCTGGATTTATATCCTGCCTAAACTACACATGTATGTTTAAATTGATGTTTTACCTATTGCACCAATAATGTTTAAATAAATCGTAGCTTTAGTTTTTAACGCAGAAAAAGAAAATTTAACGTTTAAGCGCTAACCAATGTTGATGCATTTTTCTGAAGAAATACTTACATATTGATTTTGTTGCATATTCGAAATCTAAAATCCGAGCATGCTAGAAGCACTTTCATTATCTTCAATGTGTCAGGTATTTTAAAAGAACACTAAATTTATCTTTAAAAATAGGCAAAATTCAAGCAGCTGTAACTTTGTTAAAAATGAACAAAATTTAAATTTAAAAAAAGGATTTTAAAGCTTGAAATCTCTACTTTTGAAAGTTTTTATCGTGGATTGAATAAGAAATGAGCATTTTGACTTTGATTGCTCATAACTTCCTTAAAAAACATCGTATTACAATTCAAAAAACAGATTCTTAAGCTGAAACTTTGCTTTATTGAACGGTATAATTGCCAAATTTTTTAAAATAACAAATAGACATGATACAAATGGATGAAAATAATGTAAATTATTTTTAAATGCAGAGTACTTAAAAGTACAAAAAAACATAAAGAATAAATTTGTTTTATTTGTATCATGTCTACATGTTATTTAAAAAAATCTATTTTCTTAGAAATAATAGTCTGTAACACCTTTAGCTTTACAATCTGTACATACTGTTTGTAAGATATACTCTTTATAAGACTAGTTAGAAGAGGATGCGTAACACTACAAAATGCATGATATCAGTACAAAATTACCTTTTTCAAAAAAGGTAAAAAAAAGGGCGCCAAGTACACGCGTGGTTGTTACCTCGGAAAAAAACCAAGTGGTAGTATCATTAATTTTATCTCACAAAATTGTCTCACAAAAATTGTCTCACAAAATTGTCTGACAAAAATTGTCTCACAAAATTGTCTCACAAAAATTGTCTCACAAAATTATTAAATTACAAAATTGTTACTTTATTCAATCCAAGTGATATCTATCTTAACAAAATTATTAAAAACAGAAGTCGTTTTTGTTCGACCCAACTGGCCTAATAATTAATATATTTAAACTCACAACGTTTCGAAAAATTATCTCACAAAATTGTCTCACAAAAATTGTCTCACAAAATTGTCTCACAAAAATTGTCTCACAAAATTATTAAATTACAAAATTGTTACTTTATTCATCCAAGTGATATCTATCTCGAAAAAACCTAAATAACAAGTGGTATCTATTTAAAAAAAAATATGTGAAATCTTTTAATACTGCGCCAATTACAAAGAGAGAATATATATATATTCTCTCTTTGTAATTGGCGCAGTATTAAAAGATTTCACATATTTTTTTTTAAGGTATATATATATATATATATATATGTATATATATATATATATATATATATATATATATATATTCTCTCTTTGTAATTGGCGCAGTATTAAAAGATTTCACATATTTTTTTTAAATAGATACCA
Source organism: Temnothorax nylanderi (assembly GCF_030848795.1). Lineage (NCBI taxonomy): Eukaryota > Metazoa > Arthropoda > Insecta > Hymenoptera > Formicidae > Temnothorax > Temnothorax nylanderi. Next base: position 19,554 of record NW_027250086.1, read on the forward strand.
CTTGTTATTTAGGTTTTTTCGAGATAGATATCACTTGGATTGAATAAAGTAACAATTTTGTAATTTAATAATTTTGTGAGACAATTTTTGTGAGACAATTTTGTGAGATAATTTTTCGAAACGTTGTGAGTTTAAATATATTAATTATTAGGCCAGTTGGGTCGAACAAAAACGACTTCTGTTTTTAATAATTTTGTTAAGATAGATATCACTTGGATTGAATAAAGTAACAATTTTGTAATTTAATAATTTTGTGAGACAATTTTTGTGAGACAATTTTGTGAGACAATTTTTGTCAGACAATTTTGTGAGATTATAGTCTTACCGCATAAATAGTTCAGTTTCTCATCAGCAGTAAGAAACTTGTAGGCAGGAACCCTTTTCGGTAAATCATTATTATTATTACCGAGAACGTCATTCATCCCTTCATCATTGGGTAGATCATCATTGGGTAGATCATCATTGAGTAGAGAATGTCCTTTTTTTCGACCATTACCACTTATACCTACATTTGCGTAAACACAAGTATTTAATTATGTAAAAACATATATATATATACATATATATGTATATATATATGTATATATATATATAACTTTTATAGTGCAAGTTTAATTTATATATTCATATTTAAAGACAAAAATAATCCGAATGTTTAGAATTGGGTACGTGTCCAGGCATTATTGTTACTTTTACCTTTATAAAAAGAAATATAATTGTGAAGACAACATATAAATGAATCACTTACTAGTCTCCCTAGACTGTACGATAGATGAAACAAAGGATGCAGTACTATTGACAGAATTTGATCTGGTTAAATTGTCTTTAGTTGTTAAATCAATTTGAAGATTATTGGAGGCATTTGGTGCCATTGGAAACTCTGTCAGAACAGCTTCTTTTCGTTTTTGTTTTGCTTTTGATACTTCATCTTCATCCATACTCGTATTTGAGGAATCTGAGGGTGATACAATTTTCTTTCGTTTGCCCCTAGATTTTTTAAGTTCCTCTTCGTCATCCACGTTCGTCATTATTTCGGCGACTTTTGCTTTTACTAAAGCAGCGTCGTATGTTGCTAATAATAAATAAAAATACATTCATCTACTTGTAAACTTTTAACAAATAAAGTAAAAAATGTAAAAGTAACAAGTTAAAAAAATTCTAACAATATCAATATGTAAACTCGCAGAGCTGTTATATATAAATAAAACTTACAGGTCGTTGTAAATATTTGTTTAACTTTCACTACATCCCAATTATTATCAGCATCCTTTTCCTTTAAGATAGCTTTCTGCATTTGTGCATATCTTAAGTTTCCAGGCCATTTGCAATGGCATTTATTTGGGCTCAGCCATTTTGAGGGAACCACACTAATGCCATCATCGTCTTCCAAAACCGTAAACGCATTTGATTTTTCCATTGTTATATATATTACTTAGTCCACACACTCTCTGCAATAAAGAAATGTTAAATTCATTATACCTTTTCTATAAACTTATTGTAATAACTGAACTATAAAGAATTGAAACATATTTTATTTACAGATATTAATTAAAATAAAATGAAGGTCAACTGGATAACAATAGTTAGAACAGAATTAAAACAGAAATTCAAATTATAGTAGCCGCAAGTACACTTGCTACATTTTTATTCCTATTCCATTTCTACTATAGCTATATATATATAATTATGTATTAATATAATTATTAACATATACGTACCTTATTAAATATTATTATTATAACGTACAAGCCGGATTACTTTATATATAATTTTTGAATTTTTGAATTAGATTAATTAATTGTATGCAGTATTGGGAAAATTATTGTTTTACCACCATGCCTTATTTTATATGCTTTTCCATTAATTTCTTCGCATAACCATGATCTTATACGACTATTTGTAGTAACTAATTTAATGCCTATTATTTCGGATGTACAAGGCAGTTCATACAGACTTCCATTCACGTCTAATTGTTGTCCAATCATATACGATTCAGTTTTAGTCGTAGCAAAATTATGAACAGCGATAATCGAACCGTCTTTAAGAATCACGCAATCATTACTCTGACTATCGCAGTTCACATACAAACTACGATTTCGCAAAACTTTATATTGATTTTGATACTCATGCTCGTTAGTAAGAGGCCCGTCTCGATGTTTTCTTGTAAACTGCATGTGATACTCATTTTTAACACGTTAGAAGTTAAATAATTGTACTCTTCTAATCTTCTAGAAATTTGTTGGAGTGGTTTTTCTCCTTTTCTGATTAAATTTTTTATAGTGGAAATATAACTTTCAAATGCAAACGCACTGAATGTATCTAACGAACCAAACTGCTTAACATCATCGGCTAAATGTAGCAAATTATGTACATTAAATGAAACATATTTTTTGCCGTATATCTTTTCATATGACGTGACAAATGTTTTAGGAGTTCATTGGCATAAAGAATATAGTGAGGTGTTCGTAATACATTTGGATTTGCTAAAATAGTTATGGCAACATGAAGCGTGAGAAAGTTAAGATATACATCATTTCTCAAGATGTTTTTCAAGATAACAGGACCAATGTATAATAAGAACTGTCGAAATTCCGTAGCTTTCCAATATTTATGCAATTTAAGGATCGTGGTTTCCTTGCAAAATCTGTAGGTACGTTTTTACGAAAAGCTTCCAAATGATCAGAAATTATTTTAACTGTTCTAGAAGGTAATCTAGTTTGCAATGGTCCTGTTAACCATAAAATTAACAATTTGCGCATTACACCCAAGCAGACTAAATGCATATAGTCCAACGGAACTCTTGACACTAAGCCTAAATGAGGAATTTGTCTTAAAATGGTTTGACCTTTTTGATATCCATCTTGATAAGCAAACCTATTGAAATCAATATCATTTCTAAGAGCATTACGCATCAATTTCAGCAGAGAAATAAATTGTGTCATCGATATAATCACCGTGAACTAAACATTTTGTACAACTCTCATACCCAGTATGATTTTTGACTTTCAATACATACGATTTTGCCGGTGCGTCGCAAATTATCCCATGAATTCGTACTTTATGTTTTTTATTAAACAAAATGCCATTATTAATTAAATTTACTGCTTCATTCACAAACTGTTCAAGAAATTCATTAGAATCGTCTGGCATTCCATCGCCATAATAAATTCCAATTACCTCTACGATTCTTAAAATTGTGTCACAACACATGATTGGCCACAAATTTTTTGTTGACGAATGACCAATCGGTGCTCCGTCAGTACATACTAATAACCGAATTTCATCTTTATCGCATCTTCCATCACATTGTTTCGTTAAAATTCGCTCAACTGCATTTCTCAATCCCAAATGACAGTACTGGCCATTCCCCATACTTGATACATTTTGTACATTGTGGAGTGTTCAAAAACGTGCGTGCATCTTTCGGAAAGTCCGGTACAAGTATATTTGCGTAAAATTAATTGTAAAGCAGAACATGCATTTAAATGAATTTTAAACTCTATAGCCCATCTCTTAAGATCCAATTAAAATTATTGTCGTTCTGATTACTCTGATTACAATCAAGAGATTTTTCTAGATTTAGACTTTCGTAAGTAAATTGTTCGATTCATCACCCTCGTATATTTGACTTTCAATTTCTAAATCATCAGAAAATTCACTATCGCTAAAAGAATAACTAAAATCATCTACAATATCTTTTTCGGTTAGTTGTACTTTGATGCAGCTTTTATCGAGTGCGATTGAATCGTTTGTATTAATATCGCGCGAGGTAGAAGGCAATTAAATCTGATCAAATGAACCGTCTTGTAATACGAAATTTTCAACTACTTCATCAACAGTATTAGAATAATGTGAATTACTACAAGACTGTAGAGAATCAGCATCAAAAAGACTATTAAATTTAATTTTTTTTCTTTTATGAACTTTGTCAGAAGTTTCATGTAATTCCGACAAGGTGCGATCACGTGCTAAACGGCGAAAGTGTCTACGTGTGTACGATTTTCCTTTATTTTCAGCTTCAGATATATTTTTAACTGAGAAAAAAAGAAAAAAAATAACAAAAAATTAATAATCTCATGACATATATCACATTTATGAAGAAACATTTCTAAACAATTACAATGTTTCTAAGACATTATTCACGAGATTATTCACGCGGAGACAAAGAGCGCAAGTAATTCTTTCAGGTTATGTGGATGAAAAAAGAACATGTAGCATAAGATATGAATAAACGTTGGAAAACGCACAAGCGTCATGATTCGAAATTTTAACTTACCTTTGATGTAGCCATCGATTAACTTCTCCGAAGCACAGGTACAATTAAACAACGAAAACGAACGTGTTAACAGTAGGTATATTATGGGCGTTCTGGGCCACTTTGTGGAGGGGGGATGACGTCATCGGCGTGGAGGGGAGATGACGTCATTGGCGTGGAGGGGGATGACGGCGTGTTTGCATCATTAATTAAATATATTAATTTATAGGTTATAAATAATTAAATTAATTAAATTAGGTTATAATTTTTTATAACCTAACTCAATTAATTTAATTATTTATAACCTATAAATTAATATAATTTTTTATAACCTAATTTAATTAATATAATTATTTATAACCTAATTTAATTAATATAATTATTTATAACATAATTTAATTAATATAATAATTTAATTTAAAAAAAATTTGCATGACAAACTATAGAGTTGAACGCAGGAAGAGATGGCGTCGAAGACCTTTTTTTTCTGGGTCTACGTTCAACAACAAAAAATTAACAAAAAAACATATTTTACGTGACTTAAACTATAGAGTCCCATAGTGGGGAAATGAGAGTGCAAGACAGGAACGGACAAGTTCATACGTGCCGTGATGCGATTATTCTATTTTAGATAAAAGTTTTTATCAATATTTTAATAATTTTATTAATTCTTTTTATAATAAATCGTATATAATTAAAAAGGATATTACCGCAACATATATATAATTTAAACATAGAGGAGGCTAATGTTAGCTGAAAACGGAAGAGATGGATTGAAAAATAATTTTGCTACTATTTATGTTAATATTCAATTTTATTCGTTATTTACATTTTTGCTTCAATCTCGAATAGACAGCGATGTTTACGTGACTCAAACAATAGAGGTAGGTAGAGGCTCTTTCAAGCTTGCACGATCACTTGGGTCCGCTGGGCCTTTTGTTTCCTGAGGGTCCGAGTACCTTTTTTCCGGTGGGAAATCCTGCATTGAATACCCCCACCCCGGGGCGAGGTGGACGGTTATGTTAGACTCTTACCGACTAAAACCCCTCCCACGATCCACCAGCCTTCCGAAACTGTAAAAAAATAAAATAGATTAATGGTTTATTTAAAAAATAATAATAATAATTTTAAAAAGTAATACTTACGTTGATATTTCATCAGGCTTCACGTTTCCATGCAACATATATCCTATTTCGTGCAAATAGGACATATATTGCATGGATATAGTGTATACAGCGGCTGTCTGCAATTTCCGCAGGTACGATGGCGTATTGCGTTGTATGCTCTGCTTATATGCCTTCGAACGACATATACTGGATTGGCTTCAGCGTCCGCGTACGAATTCATGCATAAAGCACAATCCTTGTGTCCAGAACCCGAACCGGCCGTATAATATAAATAAATGGCGCAATACTTTGTGCGCCCATTCCGTGCCAAAATTTCGGGACGATACAGGGCTCTAAAAACGACTTCTCTACAGTCGTCATCACTATCCGCACTTTCGTACGCATCGTCGTCTGACAGCGCGTGTTCTTCTTCTTCTTCTTCTTCTTCTTCTTCACCCAGCAGTGCGTGTTCTTCTTCTCCATCAGCCACAATGTCATCAAAATGATCGGCCATTTTAATGTATTATAGTATAAAAATGAACTTGATGACACAAAAATATCAGACACGATAGTGTTTCGCACCAAATACACACGCAGCACGAGACCTTTACGCACGAATGCACGAGAGCAAGTATCCAAGATTTTTTAGATTTGCTTCATCTGATGTGTAGATATACTTTGATTGGTGGGGATATTTCTTAAAATGATAATAAAAAAAAAAAAAAAAAAACGGACGAACAAATTCTTTGTTTTTTCCCGTAGAGGTATACCCGGCCGAAAATTATTCATGAAAGAGCCATACAAATGTTATAGAATTGAGCGTCGATGGCAGGTAGCTATAATTTATGACCTACAATTGTCACATTCTTTGAAGAGTTCGAGATAAGCAAATAGCTTACAACTGGTACCCAAAGGGTCTAAGGAAAATCACGTTTCTGTGACGTAGAAGTAGAAGAGGATGAAATAATAGAGAAAAGAGAAAAAGTGATTGAAGAAAACGATGAAGAAGAGCGTTAGAATCATAGTATGCTCAAGCAAGCAAGCGAGCAACTTCAGAATATAGTGCAATCCAATCAGCCGAATTCGATGGAAGAATTAAGTGTGTGGGAACAATTAAATGCGTGGGAAGAATTAAATACGTGGGAAGAATTAAATGAGCAGCGATGCAATCAAGTTATTAAGGTAAATATACAAATTAATATTAAAAAATAATAGAGTGTGATGTGATATAATTTTGCGACATAAATTTGTAACATAAATTTGTAACATCATAATTTTGTGTCAAGGGTTTCCACAGTATGGAGGCGGTGGAAGGATTCGGTCTGAGGCTCACGCAGAAGGATCTTTATACGCTGGCTGACTCAAATTGGCTGAACGACGAAGTGATTAATTTTTATATGAATCTGCTGATCGCCAGAAGCACATCTTCGAACAAGTATCCAAAAGTACATGCGATGAACACGTATTTTTATTCGAAACTTCTGTCGGGCGGCCACTCGTCTCTGAAGCGATGGACCAGGAAGGTGGACATATTTGCGCATGATCTTATTATTATCCCTATACATCTCAATGTTCACTGGTGTATGTCAATAGTAGATTTCCGCGATAAAACGATTATTTATTACGACAGTATGGGCAGTGATAATCCGAAATGTCTGGCTGCGCTAAAACTATATTTACAAAATGAGAGTCTTGACAAAAAGAAACAACCTTATGATATGAGTGATTGGAAATTTTATTCCGCCAAGAACATTCCACGACAGACGAATGGTAGCGATTGTGGTGTATTCTCTTGCATGTTCGCCGAGTACGTCTGTGCAAACAGGGAGATAACATTCACGCAGGACGACATGCCATACTTTAGAGACAAAATGTTTAGGGAAATAATAAATGGTAAACTTTTGTAAAATTATATAATGAATAAATATTTAAAATATAAAATACAAATGTGTGATTAATATTCCCTTCCATTAGTATTTACTCGGAAAACCCTTTAGTATATACACGAGAGAATGTAGTTTATAAAATTAAATAAAATAGATAAAAATACAATCAGAAAACAATAAGTAATGTTAAGAGAGTAAACAAATAAGTTTCCACTTAAATGTAGACACATTGCCGCCGAAGAAATCAACTAAGTTGGTATAATTATTTGCTGAGATGATCATCCTATTCAAACATAAGTTTACGCCATATAAAGTACGATGATATTCAACATAAAAGAAGGGAGATTGTCTTAGGTCCCTGATTGGAATATTTAAATAAATATTTTTTAATAGGTCAGAACTATCGATAAAATTGTTTAATATTTTAAAAATTATATTAGGTCAAAAATTAATCTCCCGTTCTCTAGAATGATTAAATTTAGTCTTTTTGATATGGGATAGTAGTCATGGCAGGTAATAGTCATAGGAGATATTATATTACATACATAGCTGAGTATGTTTGCATTCCAAGAAATTTTGTATCGAAGATTTTTTTTTACGCAAATGTTATAGAATGGCAGGCATAATTTATGACCTACAATTGTCTAGTCCTTTGACGAGCTACGTGTCGGGACATCCGCCCCCATAGCTGCTCAGGTGAGGAGGGAGGGAGTAAAGATAGAAACAGTCAAACTCTTTTATGCACGAACGCACGAGTGCAAGTATCTGAGATTCTGAGATTTGCTTCACCAGATGTGTAGATATACTTTGATTGGTGGGGATATTTCTTAAAATGATGGTAAAAACAGGGGCAAACAAATTACTTGTTTTTTTTCCATGGAAGTACATCCGACTGAAAATTATTCATGAAAGAGTTACACAACTGTTATAAAATTGAGCACCGACGGCAGGTAGCTATAATTTATGACCTACAATTGTCTCATCCTTTGATGAGGCATGTGTTGGGACAAGGTCGGGTTATGTTACCATTCAGATGAAATTTTTTTACTAATAAGCAAATAGCTTATTTGCTTATATTGAGACCCAAAGGGTCTAAGGAATGTCGCGTCTCTGTGACGTAAAAGTAGAAGAAGAAGAAATGATTAAGAAAAGAGAAAAAGCGATAGAAGAAAAGTATAAAAATAACGGAAAATAGTGTTAAAATCTTAGTATTCTCAAGCAAGCGAGCGAGCGAGCAGTCTTTGGAATCTTTGGAATCTTTGAGAACATGGAGCAAGAGTTGCAGGAGCAATCAGATCGACTGAATTCGATCGAAGATTTTGCCGCGTGGGAGCAACGATGCAACCAATTTATTGAAGTGTTGGAAGAAGAAAGCCGAAATAAACGACCTCGATTAAACGGCGATGTATTATCAATCGGCAATCGACAGTCGTTGGTGGCTCAAATCGCGCGAATCGAAAGTATAAAAGATTCGGTACGTCAACGTTTCGTGCATGTGGGTGCCGGATACAGTGCGGGTGAGACAGGACTCAGATGGCGTGAGATAGATACGGCTTTCGAAAGCCGCATATTGACTGGTGCAGTAATTAATACCGATTACATTGAACCGCGAAAATTTCTCGAGGACGCGGGAGGCATCGTATTCAATCATGTGCGGAACGCCATACAAGAACATAACAGTGTAAAAATAAACACAATGTTCAACGGCGAGTTTGTGGCGGGTGATAAACACGCAAATAAAAGTATTGCTACGAGAAACCGTGAATTCCTTCGCGAGTCCAATCTGCGCGAGTGGTATGAGTTGCACGTTATCGAGCCCACTTTAGCAACGCTGGATGAATTCCAGGAACGTGATAGCGGATGGGCGTTGTCGCGTATACTCAATTTAACGGTGAATGTGAACAAATACAATCCATTGCGCGCGGGGTGTTACATCGATTTACCGCAAGAAATTAAATCAAAGAAAGCGGTGATCAGCGTGCAATCAACGGACAATGCGTGCTTCGCGTGGTCAGTAGTCGCCGCGCTGTATCCCGTCAAGGATCATACATATCGGAAATCCTTGTACCCTCATTACACAAAAGTATTAAATTTAAAAGATATTGAGTTTCCAATGACTTTGAGTCAAATTAAAAATTTTGAAAATCACAACAACGCGTCGATCAACGTATATACTGTCGAGGGAGAGAAGACGCCAAACGTTCTCCCGATACGGCTTACCGACCTGAAAAGAGAAAAGCATGTAAATCTGCTGTACATGCAGGACCCGCGAGACGACAACGTGGGACATTTCGCATGGATAAAAAATCTATCCCGCCTCGTGAGCTCGCAATTGAGCAGGCATCATAGTCGGAAATACTTTTGCGATCGGTGAGTATACATCTTAATAAATAATAAAAATAATTTTTACGTAAAAGATATAAAAAATTTTATTATTTACAGATGTTTGCACTATTTCTACACGAGCGAGAAATTGGAAGCCCACACCATCGACTGTCGGGAGATGAACGACTGCGCGATCAAGTTACCGAGCGATAACGACAAGTGGCTGCAATTCAAGAACTACAGCAGAAAAGAACGTGTTCCGTTTATCGTATACGCCGACCTGGAATGTATCCTGGAGAAGACGGCAGCAGATCCTGAAACGTCCGGCATATACCAACACCATAAGGTATTTAGTGTCGGGTATTACGTGCATTGCTCGTACGACGAATCATTATCTGCGTATCGATTTCGTCGCGATAATGACTGCGTCGCGTGGTTTGCCGAGGAACTAAGACGTTTAGCACACGACGTAAAGACTATCTTGTCCACTAATATACCCATGGTGGATTTCACGCAAGACGAGTGGAAAAAATTTAACAGTGTGACGCAATGTCACGTGTGCGAGAAACCGTTCGCACCAGGCGACACGCGGGTACGCGATCACTGTCATTTAACCGGTAGGTACCGAGGTCCCGCACATTCGGCATGCAATTTGAATTATAAGGATTCTCACTTCATCCCAGTAATATTCCACAATCTGTCGGGCTATGACGCGCATTTCATTATCAAGGAGATAGCTACCGCGTTCGAAGGCAAGATCGATGTACTGCCTATAACAAAGGAAAAGTACATCTCATTTACTAAACACGTGAAAGACACCACGGAAAGAGCTGATTCGCGAAACAATATAAAGCTAAGATTTATCGACTCGTATAAATTTCTGAGCGCGAGTCTCGCAAAATTGTCATCCTTCCTAGATAATGATAAATTAAAAATTATACGTTCAAAATTTTCCACGTTATCCGACAACGATTTTGAATTATTGACGCGAAAAGGTGTCTTTCCGTATGAGTACATTGACTGTGTCGAAAAGCTAGAGGATACGTGTTTACCACCGCGCGATTCATTTTACAGTTCCTTGACCGGTGACACCGTATCCGAGAGCGATTACGCGCACGCCGCGAATGTATGGCAGCGATTCTCCGTTCGAACCCTGGGTGAATACAGTGATCTATACCTGAAAACCGATGTCTTGCTGTTGGCCGACGTGTTTGAAAATTTTCGCGATAGCTGCGTCGCGAGTTACGGACTCGATCCAGCGCATTATTACACTCTACCGGGTTTCACGTGGGACGCTATGTTAAAACATACACGTATTAATTTCGAACTGCTCACAGACATTGATATGATAATGTTTATCGAACGTGGTATTCGCGGCGGTCTCAGTCAATGTTCCGGTAGATACGCGCAAGCTAATAACAAGTACATGCAATCTCACGATCAGTTGAAACCATCGTCGTACCTGATGTATTTCGATGTAAACAACTTGTACGGCTGGGCGATGTGTGAGCCATTGCCCTACGCAGATTTTCGATGGGTCAAAGACGTTTCGAATTTCAACTTTAGCGCAATCGCTTTGGATTCGTCCACGGGTTATATTCTCGAGGTCGATCTAGAGTATCCGCAGAATAAACACGACGCGCACGCTGATCTACCGTTCTGTCCGACGAGCGATAAACCGCCCGGCAAGCGAGAGAACAAACTTCTCGCGACTTTATACAATAAGGAGCGTTATGTCATTCATTATCGCAACCTACAGCAGTGCACGCGCCACGGCCTTCGCGTCACAAAGATACATCGCATATTGCAATTCGCTCAATCTGCGTGGCTCCGCGCTTACATCGAACTCAATACAAAATTTAGAACGCAAGCAAAAAATGAGTTCGAGAAAAATTTATATAAATTAATGAATAACGCAGTTTTCGGGAAAACGATGGAAAATGTACGCAATCACGTCGATGTAAAATTACTGACGAAGTGGGACGGACGATACGGCGCGGAGGCAATGATCGCGCGACCGAATTTCCATAGCAGGAGCGTGTTTTCGAAAGATCTGGTAGCCGTCGAACTGCGAAAACTCGAGGTGAAGTTCAACAAACCAATCTACGTGGGTATGTGCATCCTCGATATATCCAAGATATGTTTGTATGAATTTCATCACGAGTACATGTTACCGTTGTATCACGACAAATGTAAAGTTATGTACACCGATACGGACAGCCTTATATACCACATCGAGTGCGGCGACGTGTACGAGACGATGAAACGCGACATCGACAGATTCGACACAAGCGATTATCCAGTAGATAACGCGTACGGTATACCACTTGCAAACAAGAAGGTGCCGGGCTTAATGAAAGACGAAAACAATGGCGCGATAATGACGGAATTCGTTGGACTCAGAGCGAAGATGTATGCGTTGAAAGTGGATGGTAAAAAAGACACTAAAAAAGCAAAAGGCGTCAAGAGTAACGTCGTAGCGCGTACTATAACGTTCGACGATTACACGCGGTGTCTGAAGGATGCAATTGAAATGACGCGACAGCAGTTCTCTATAAGATCAAAATTGCATGATGTGAACACCATCCGCGAGACGAAGATCGCTCTGAGTCCGTACGACGATAAGCGATACATTATACCCGATTCGATCGATACGTTACCGTGGGGGCATTATCAAATACCCCCTCCAAAAACGTAGTGTATTGTATGTATAAAATGTAATAGTATAACTTAACGTAATGTAATAGTATAACGTAACGTAATGTAATGTGATGTATGTATGTATGTATGTATGTAGGTATGTACGTAGGTATGTATATATGTATATACGTATGTATAGTAACGTAACGTAATGTAATATAAGGTAAGGTAATATAACGTATATTATATTGTTAGAAGGGATATTAATAAAAATATTGTACATGTATGTATTTAATATTTCTTACATAGTTTATTTTTTCATATGTTTTAAAATACAATCTGCATGAATTAAATAACATTGTCCTTGTGTATCCATGAGTTGTGCGAGCCATCGAATCCCAGCCATTTCACGTAGACCTCGTCTCCCCTCCTGCGCAGTACTTTCTCCACGAGATACGTGTCCGGGTAAGCCGCGCGATGTAACTCATGCTCGTAAAACGCTCCAGTGATAGATTTTCCGCGATAGTCCTCCAGCAGATAGGTTGCAGGATTAGTGTGTTGCACTTTAACGATCTTAAACACCTCGGTGCTCCAATTTGGCGTGTAACCCTTCTCGAAAATTGTCTTGTGCTTGCTAACGCGTACCCGATCGCCTTCTTTAAACTTTGTCAAACCTGCGATCTTGATCGCGCTGTACACCGTGGTTAAGAGTCTTTCAGCGATTGCAGGAGTAACGTCGACGGGCCGCATGCCGATCGTTCGATGCTTGCGCGCGTTGTACTCCGCGACGAGACGCGGTAGCTCGTCGATCCACTTGTAAGTTCCGTTGAATGTAAACATCTTCCACATGTTATTCTTTAACGTGCGATTGAATCGCTCGACGACCGACGCCTTCAACACCGAATATGTGGAATAATGATTGATGTTGTGTTTCCTCACGAGACGTTGCACGTCGGTGTTGTAAAATTCCTTCCCCATATCGGTTTGTAAGTTTTTCGGACATCTCCGGCTCTCTCGAATTATCTTGGCGATAACTTCAGCTGTCTCGCTTCCACCTTTACTCTTGAGCGGTACAGCCCACGCATACTTGCTCAGCACATCGATGATGGTGAGTATATAATGGTAACCTTTGTTGAAACGTGAGTATGGACGCATCTCGACAATGTCAGCCTGCCACAGGTCGTCGTATCCCCGAACTATGACGTGTCTTCGTGGAAAATTTCTTCTCGCCGGAGCATGCAGTTCTTCGACGAGTCGTTGCTTCTCGATATTTTTATGTCCATCGGATGTCATGTTTTTTTTAGCAGTGTGTAATAATATGCACAAAGAAATTATATTATGATTTATATCTCAAACTTTTTTTTAACAATTCAATAGCCGTTTATTTCCGTTCATTGTCCTTCAATAGCCATTCTTTGTCTGCCGGCCGTTCTTTGTCCACTAGTCGTTTATAGCCATTCGCTAGCCGTTCATAGCCATTCGCTAGTTGTTCATAGCTGTTTCTGACTCGTTCGTTAGCCGCTTGATAGCTATTCCTGAGCCGTTCCTGAACCGTTCGTCGCTGTCGTTCATCATCGTCGTCCGTTAATCGTTCATAGCCATTCCATTTGTTGCTAGCCATTGTTGTTGTTGCTCGTTTCTGACTCAGCGGTCGTCAAATGTCGAAGCTCGTGTATCGCAATCCGTAACGCTTGCAGATCCTTCTCGAATGCAGTCAGCTTCTCGTCTAACTCTTTCTGTCGATTGCTCGACATTTTAAAGCACTGATCCACATATAGTTTGTTAACCGCATCATCATCAGCTTCCGGTTGTGCCACGCGTCGAATCTTGCGCGACTTTGCATCAAAGTTGGCGGCAACCATACAAAGAGCGTTATCCCGCACGTAATTTCTGACTAATCCATTGCATTGATAGTTCGGTTGCGTCTCGCCTCGTCCGAGCGATATGCCAAACTTGTTGATCGGCATTTCAATGCTGATTGAATGGTTCGCCGACGTATGGTTTAATTTATAATAAGCCCAGCTTCGCGAAGTTCCTCGATGATCGACAGGATCTCGTTGTCGTGACCGTTGTGACCCGCTTGGCGCGAAGCGTCGAGCAATCGGAGACGATCCACCAGCTCGTTGGGGTCGTCCCAGTGCACGTAGTCAACCTTATTGTTTGTTACCGTCATCGCGTGAGGCATGCATAATCCCTTTCCAGATTTTTTCTTCCTGGATTCGGGAGGGAACAACGATGCGATTACCTGTGTATACTTGTGTCCCCTGTTGCTCTTTACTCGCTCGCGAGGATCATGCTTGAATTTATGAGCACTCGTTTCCAACAGCAGGCTCTTATACTTTTTCATATCTCCCTCCGTGTAGATCTCGTCATCGGGCATTCTCTTGAAGATCAACTCATAAAGACCGGGTGTACCGATATATCGTACGCCATTGATAATTATTCTATCCTCCTTGTTCACGTCAAAACGTTTATTACCGAACATCATTCCGTCCTTGCCGAAATAAACGCCGTATACAGGGTCTATACTTCGATCGGCGCTCAGAAAAGCCCCAATGTACTCTCGACCCAGTGGACCCAAGTGATCTTGCAACGATTGTAGAAACATTTCTCGTCCCTTCGACGTTTCCAACTGCTCTCGTACGGATGTCGCGATCGAGTCGTCCGTGGTTTCAAAAACATTCGCGCTTGTGAGGAATTTGGGAATTGTATCTTGCACGGTTCTCGCCGTCGTGGACGGTGTGGAGGTTATCGGTAGTACTTTCGATCGTTTGGATTGATCAGATTTATGCGGTGTCGATGAGAGATCCAACCGGGATTCTGATCGCTTCCTCTTTTTCGACGTCGCATCTTCCCAATCCTCCTTATCCTCCTCCTCCTCCTCCTCCTCCTCCTCCTCCTCCTCCTCCTCCTCCTCCTTCTCCTCCTTCTTGCGCTGCTGAAAGGGTAACGTTTCGATCCCCACGTCAGCGTCGCTCTCCGTCAGCTCCTCTTTCTTCACCGAGATCGAGTTGTTTGCGATCTTTTGCAACGGTCCGATGAGAGGCTTAAAGTGTGCGTCCAACTCAATGTCCTTCACGATCTTACCGGTCTTCAAAGCGCGAAGTTTCTTACGAATCGAATCACTCGTTTTCGCAATCTCCTTCACAATCTTCTCGCGCTCGCGAATATTCTCGCTCCTGTCGATCGTGGCCATCGCGGGAAAAAAAAGCAGAGTGTTAATCTCACGTTTTAACTCGACGAGGTATCGACATCGACTGACCGCTTTTGCGGTATCGCGAACACGTTAAATTCTTTTCTGTATCGACCGTTCGAAAGCGCGCTGTCCTTGTCTATCACTACAAACCCGTATTTGCGTTGCCAACAATCGTGGCACAACGCACAAAATTCATCGTATGACATGTCGGTATTTACGTGATCGTTGTACACGTGTTTCAGATTGGTACCATCCTGTTTGAACAGGATCAGTAGGTTCGCGTTGTCACGTATCAGATGTTTAGGTATTCTCGCGTACGTTTGACAGAGATAGAAGCAGTCGACGCTCGAGTGCCTACCCATTGAGAAGTACTCTCTCACAGCATCTTGCTTATCACACGCCACGTCATCGAAGACGAAGATTGAGTTTGGGCGCGCATCGCTCGGTGGAATGACGTCACTGTTGTTGGAAAACGTAAAGTAGCCAATCTCTTCTATCGACGTTAATACATTCTCCAAGTATCGATATTTCGGTTGCTGCAACGATTTCGAGTACACATATACGTTCTCGAAACGTACACCGTGCGGACTTTCCAGCAAGCTTATCAGAACGTTGGTTTTACCGCAATTCGAGGGGCCGCAAATGATCGCGCGTATAGTAGTCGGTAGCATCGCACCGTGCCTGCGCTTCTCCGCGTTGCTCCCCATCGACCGTAACCTGTCGTCGCAATTCGTCACGCGAATCGTCAACGGTTGTCGCACGAATTTCATTTTTCAGACTGTCGACTGGAGCTTCCGGCCGAACGCCTATTTATAGGTGTGCGGAACCGCGAATCGCTCAGTAGCAAAGATGTTCGTCCTGCTGTCGAGACCTTCCGATATCCGCGATTTGAGTGCCGAACAGCTACAATTTGTGCCGAAACCTGTTCTGCTGCGAATGTGTGGTGATCACGTCCACTACGTGTGGGACAAGCTTCCGGAACATATAAAGACAGATTCAGAGGTTCAGACATATCGTCGCTGTTACGAGCATTACAATCAACCGTGGCAGCGAACGCACATCGACGGTCCCGCGCCATTGATAAAGGATTGCGGCGAATGCCAACGAAAATAGGCAAAGGCTTATTAAATCGCGCGATAAACGCACTTCCATTCGAATTACATATCCCCGGCTATCAGTTTTGTGGTCCGGGCACTCATTTAAAAAAACGATTGGCAAGAGGTGATCAAGGTATTAATCCATTGGACGCAGCGTGTCGCGAACACGACATAGCTTATTCTCGCAGCAACGATCTCACCGAGAGACACGCGGCCGACAAGATACTCGCCGAGAGAGCGCTAGGACGTGCCGTCGCGAAAGACTCGACTCTCTGCGAGAAAGCTGCAGCTACAGCCGTCTGGGCGGCCATGAAGGCTAAGCGGAAGCTCGGAATGGGTTTGAAAATGAAGGCGAAGGTGAAGGCGAAGACGAAGATGAAGAAGAGAGCGGATTCGAAAAAACGGATACTTCCAGCGGCGAAACGCGGTGGTATCTTGCCCATTCTACCGTTGTTGGGAGTTCTCGGTTCGTTGGTCGGTGGAGCGGCGGGAGTCGCGAAGGCTGTGAACGATAACAAAGTCGCGCGGCGTCAGCTGGAAGAACTTAAACGTCACAATCGCGCCATGGAAGGTCACGGACTTTATCTCACTCCATACAAACGCGGGCGTGGAGTCTCGAGTAAAAAAAAAAAAAAAATGTCAAGGAAACGTTAAAAATTCCGAAAGGTGTAACTACCAACGTACAACTGCAACAACTTGCAAAGCGTATGCACATTCCATATTTTAGAGGTATTTTTATGCGTACTACTTTACCGATGGATGGAGTGCGTCGAAATGAGAGTGGCATCGTGAATTTGGATAACGCTGAGGGACCGGGTACTCACTGGGTGGCATACGCGAAGAGGGGTGATCGAGCCATATATTTCGACAGTTATGGTAATCTTCGACCGCCGAGAGAATTGGTGTTGTATCTAAAGAACAACGTGACGCAAATCGAGTACAATCGCACACCTTATCAACGATACGATCAGAGCAATTGTGGACAACTGTGTCTGCGCTTTCTACAGACGGTTGACGATCAATTTAAAGACTGGCGTTGCATTGTTTGAACTCAGTATTCATTCAAACATGTCACTGACATTTACGCTCACCGGCAAGAGTAGCATCCTCGCGGTAAGCTACTTTCCCACCGTGGATTTGAGCGATGGCGATTACGAGCTCGGTCTGACAGATTTCGAAACCTATTACACGATACCGAACGTAAATTCTTCGAACAATAAACTCTACTTTGACGATAAGGAGATTACCGTTCCCGAAGGATCGTACGAATTGCGTGACATAGACACGTATTTGAAACAATCAATTTTACAATTGGACCAATCCAATAATATTGCGAAAAAGAAACATGTCGACGAAGATGAAGAATATCCGTTGATCATTCGAGCCAACAACAATACGATGAAGAGTGAGATCAAATGTGCTTATCGGATAAATTTCACCAAACCGAACAACATTGGATCGTTGCTGGGATTTTCAGCGAATCGCGTGCTGGAGCCGCGACAATGGTACGAATCGGACGTGCCGATAAATATCATCAGTGTAAACATCATTCGCATAGAGTGTAACGTGACCGCGGGTGCATACAGCAACGACAAGTATGTGCACACGATACATGAGTTTTCGCCGAATGTGCCACCAGGATATAAGATATCGGAAACGCCGGCGCAGATCATTTACCTTCCGATCATCGTACGGAGCATTACTGATCTAACGATTCGCGTCGTGGATCAGGACGGTCGATTGATTGATTTTCGCGGAGAAGAGATCACCGTTAGACTGCATGTGCGAAGACGACGACTGTGGTAAACCGTGAGATGCTCATACTGAATGAAGTGGAGAAGGTGCGACAGACGAGTAACAAAATTAGAGAGACAATCCGATCGCCAAAGAAGAAACTCACTGTGTCGAACGTTGAATTTTTGAAATCATTGGGTTTCGTCGTACGAAATGGCTAATATCTTAAACATTGGAGGTGAACCGATCTTTGACGATAGCGTCATCAAGATTGAGACTCACACGTACAATCCGTACGCCAATACGACGTTTGGACATAACGATGAGATAAGAATACCCATACAACAGCAAGATTTATACACGTTGCCGTGTGAAAGCTTTCTCTACGTCGAAGGAAGATTGGTAATAAAGAGAAGGAATGACGAGGACGAGTCTCAGGCAACGCTTGTAAATAATTGTGCAGCGTTCATGTTCGATGAGATTCGATACGAGCTCAACGGTGTGGAGATTGATCGCAACAGAAACGTTGGAATAACAAGTACCATGAAGAACTACGTATCTCTATCGTATAATGATTCTCAACTCATGCGGAATGCCGGATGGGACGTTTCATCGAGCATATCGGAAGGATACTTCAACTTTTGCGTACCGCTCAAGGTATTGCTGGGCTTTTGTGAAGATTACAAACGCGTCGTTGTTAATGCTCGTCACGAATTAATTTTGATACGTGCGCGTAGCGACAACAATTGCATTGTAGGAAATCCGGCGAGGGAGCCGGAAATCGAACTGTTTAAAGTACAGTGGCGAATGCCTCACGTTACGTTAAACGAGGTTAATAAACTATCCTTGTTACGGACCTTGGGGAGCGGGCAATATCTTAGTGTCAGTTTTCGTTCGTGGGATCTGTACGAGTATCCCCTCTTGCAGAGCACAACCAAGCATTCGTGGGCTGTCAAGACTGCGACTCAGCTAGAGAAGCCGCGATACGTTATTTTTGCGCTGCAGACCGGCCGCAAGAATATCATGTCTCAAAATGTTAGCGTATTTGATGACTGTAATTTGACCAATGTCAAGCTTTATCTAAACTCCGAATTTTATCCGTACGATGACTTGAACCTAGATTTTACTAAAAATCGATACGGCCTTCTTTTTGATATGTACGCGCGTTTTCGTAAAACTTATTACGGATACGATTCCAGTGATACGCTTTGCAGCTTGTATACATTCCTGATGGAAGGACCTTTTGTTGTCATCGATTGCTCGCGACAAAACGAGTCTGTCAAGAGCGCCACCGTGGATGTGCGAATAGAATTTGACTGTAAAGAAAATGTACCCGCAAATACTACCGCCTATTGTCTCATCTTGCACGATCGCGTAATAGAATACTGTCCGTTGTCTAATGTAGTGCGCAAACTCATGTAAATCGCCATGTTGACAAATATTCCGATATAAGAGCGACATATGTACCGCGATACGGTACAGTACGGATCATTCCTTCGTTGCATCATGATCGTGCCAACGTTTGTCGATCTGCAAGGATTCATCGTCGGGATGAAATTTGTCGTAAAGGAGGCAGCGGTGCTGAGAAACGGGACCGTTCTGGAACATTACATCTTTACGTGCCCCATGCCGTGGAGTCTTCTCACAAAATCTGACAAGTCATGTGCTTCCTGGTTGATTGCAAATCACCATGGATTACCATGGGATGAGGGGAACGTGCCATACGGTATGGTAAAACGCCTAATTACGTCAGCCGTGCTTGGTACAGAAGAGGATGACGAGACGCCGACTATCGTGTACGTCAAGGGATGCCAGAAACAAGAATGGCTTGTGGATCTGCTTGAAAATTATGCGAAAGAAAATCTGATCATCGAGACTTTGGATGCGGATTACGAAGATATCAAATCTTTAAATAATCTAGATGTTACTAACACTATGCGATGCGGAAAACATGTTAAGAATTGCGCATTACAAAATGTATTAAAATTATTTAACTGGTGGTCGCGACGCCAGAAGAATTGGGATCTTTTAAAAAAAAATAAATTATATATATAATTTTACAATGCTTTATTTTCTTTTCCCCATTCCCATTAGTTGTTAGTGGTTTCCCTCTCCTAATTTCCCCCACCACATCATAATTTTGAAGGTAGGGTGTTGTCGTGTATACTTGGTTCATTTTCCACTTCTTAGTCATTTGTATGAATTTTTTTATAACTTCTATGTAAGCAGCGCTGACATTGGTGCTTGAAAATGTTGAAGGAAGGGGAATTATCCCTTCCCTTATAATTTTTATCTGCGCACGCCGTCCAATATTCTAAAACGTTGCAGACGGAGTTAACGTTTTAACTAGTGTTACGACGTCAAAATCAATCGAGTCTCATCGTTCGAAGCGACAACTTCAACAGTGAAATAAGTATACCTCTTACGGAGAAATAAGAACAATGGCTGGTCGCAGTGAAGACGTAAATAATTCTGAGAAGTGGATGTTCACTCGCGATATTCCCGATAAGGGACTTCGCAGCTTCGAGGGAAGCAGCACAAGTATGAATTATTACGTACCGTATCCTCGTGAAAAATCGGAACCTCGTTATACGCCTAAGCCTCGTGAAGTTTCATCGGACGAGCGCAAAACGTAAGTATTACTTTGGATAAATTTTTAAAAATTTATTTTTCTAATTTTATTAATTTATCTACTTCATTTTTCCACAGTTTCAATAAATCGGAACCTCGTTATACGCCTCGTATCTTGGGCAGACGATTTGCCCTGACAGTCACGGCTTACAAATATTTGGATATCGGAATCAGTGTGGGATCTACATCCTTTGTGGAATTGATTCTTGGTGACAATCGGGGAAATCAGATCGTGCTTCCTCATGCAACGTGGACAACGATCATCGAAAGACGCATGGATATCGAACAACTCATGCAGTCGACTGTTGGTTCATCGCTGTCTATTCGAGATCTAATTATAGAACTTGTTAAAATGCGTGACGCTAATATTGTAAAACTTACGTTGCGCGATACATGCTTATACATGATACCAGCAACTATATTATTTTTGTTTGAAATCGAACAATGTGTCGAACATGTATATTTCAATTTATGTCAAAATATACAACATGTTAGTAATAAGTATAACCATTTTGTAACAGTCTTGCGACAAAATTGTATCACGGATAAATGTCAAGCGAGAAAAGTACTTAGTGAGGTGTCCGATGGAAGTTCGCTTATAGATTGCGAACTAGTTGCTTTCGCCTTAGATAACATTGTATATGAAGCAAAAATGTAAATAACGAATAAAATTGAATATTAACATAAATAGTAGCAAAATTATTTTTCAATCTATCTCTTCCGTTTTCAGCTAACATTAGCCTCCTCTATGTTTAAATTATATATATGTTGCGGTAATATCCTTTTTAATTATATACGATTTATTATAAAAAAGAATTAATAAAATTATTAAAATATTGATAAAAACTTTTATCTAAAATAGAATAATCGCATCACGGCACGTATGAACTTGTCCGTTCCTGTCTTGCACTCTCATTTCCCCACTATGGGACTCTATAGTTTAAGTCACGTAAAATATGTTTTTTTTGTTAATTTTTTGTTGTTGAACGTAGACCCAGAAAAAAAAGGTCTTCGACGCCATCTCTTCCTGCGTTCAACTCTATAGTTTGTCATGCAAATTTTTTTTAAATTAAATTATTATATTAATTAAATTATGTTATAAATAATTATATTAATTAAATTAGGTTATAAATAATTATATTAATTAAATTAGGTTATAAAAAATTATATTAATTTATAGGTTATAAATAATTAAATTAATTGAGTTAGGTTATAAAAAATTATAACCTAATTTAATTAATTTAATTATTTATAACCTATAAATTAATATATTTAATTAATGATGCAAACACGCCGTCATCCCCCTCCACGCCAATGACGTCATCTCCCCTCCACGCCGATGACGTCATCCCCCCTCCACAAAGTGGCCCAGAACGCCCATAATATACCTACTAAACTTTTCAAGCACACAATCAAAACGTCTCGATGAGAGGCATATTTAGCAAAGCACGATTCTACGTGACGGATAAGATCGAAAAATCTTGAATTAGGATGAATCAGTCCACCTCGGGATTCATGCTGACTAATTGTGATACTGCAGACGTGGAAGGGGAATCTGATCTCACAGCTCGTTGACAATTCGTGCATGCCGTATACTTTTAATACTTGTTTATGTTACGGGCAAAGTCCGCATGGTGTGCAGTGTTGGCATTTCCCGGGCAACGTCAGCATTGCACAACGCGACTGGGCAAAGTAGTTTATTAGCGGACATTGCCCGGTTTGATGAGGGCAAAGTTAACACTGCCCATCCAGCGATGGCAATGTCAGCAACGATTATCACATTGCGGACTTTGCTCGGTTCCAAGTGGGCAATGTCGACAATGCTAAATCTCCGTGGGCTACTTTTTTGGTTTAGTTTTGTTTAGTTTAGTGACGCGCTTTAAACAGTTAAATACTGTTAAAGCGCGTCATCTAACCTATGTGGATTAGTGACGCGCTTTAAACAGTTAAATACTGTTAAAGCGCGTCATCTAACCTATGTAGATTAGTGACGCGCTTTAAACATTTAAATACTGTTAAAGCGCGTCATCTAACCTATGTAGGTAGTATTTAACTGTTTAAAGCGCGTCACTAATCTACATAGGTTAGATGACGCGCTTTAAAAGTATTTAACTGTTTAAAGCGCGTCACTAATCTACATAGGTTAGATGACGCGCTTTAACAGTATTTAACTGTTTAAAGCGCATCACTAAACTAAACAAAACTAAACAAAAACTAAACAAAAAAAAGTGTATGTGTGAACTATTTCGACATATATATTAGTCATTTATGCCTTTCAATACTCAAAATAGCTGCTATATTTTCCAAACTTTTTTTGTTAATAACTTTTAACGAATAACGAGCGCGGGCTGAAACCTTCTAAAGGTCACTCAGGAGGGTGACCTTGACAACATACTAAAATATCAAGGTCATCCAAGGTGATCCCCCCATCTATACAATTACCCTATATTCTAATAAATACTGTTAAATTTGCACCTAATAATTTTATTACATAAATAACTGTCCCAAAAATTGAGAAACCTAGACTACTACGGACTCCGCGGGCAATGTCGACAATGCTAAATCTCCATGGACTAAGCTGCGCTAAATAGACGGACATTTAGCGCAGCTTAGCCCACGGAGATTTAGCATTGTCGATATTGCCCACTTGGAACCGAGCAAAGTCCGCAATGTGATAATCGTTGCTGACATTGCCATCGCTGGATGGGCAGTGTTAACTTTGCCCACATCAAACCGGGCAATGTCCGCTAATAAAACTACTTTGCCAGTCGCGTTGTGCAATGCTGACATTGCCCGGGCAATGCCGACACTGCACACCATGCGGACTTTGCCCGTAACATATACATGATTCTACACGAGTCGCGGTACAGGGGAGTGTACTCGTGGTGAAATTCGTATAGGCACACCTTTGACATGTCGAGGATGCACATGCCGACGTAGATCGGTTTGTCGAATTTCACCTCGAGTTTAAGCAGTTCGACGGCTACCAGATTTTCCGAAAACACGCTCCTGCTGTGGAAATTCGGTCGCGCGATCATTGCCTCCGCGCCGTATCGTCCGTCCCACTTCGTTAGTAACTTTACATCGACGTGATTGCGTACATTCTCCATTGTTTTCCCGAAAACTGCATTATTCATTAATTTATATAAAGTTTTTTCGAACTCATTTTTGGCCTGTGTTCTAAATTTTGTATTGAGTTCGATGTAAGAGCGGAGCCACGCAGATTGAGCGAATTGTAATACGCGATGTATTTTTTTGACGCGAAGGCCGTGGCGCGTGCACTGCTGCAGATTGCGATAATGGATGACGTAACGCTCCTTATCGTGCAGCGTGGCGAGAAGTATGTCCTGCCGTTTGCCGGGCGGTTTATCGCGCGTCGGACAGAACGGTAGGTCAGTGTGCGCGTCGTGTATATCCTGCGGATACTCTAGGTCGACCTCGAGAATATGGGAGAGGTGCACTTGTACACGGTACATTTGGACACCGTTCATTTGGACACGGTCATTTGGACACGATCAAATGGACACCGTTTATATGGACACGGTTCATTTGGACACCGTTCATTTGGACACGGTTCACTTGGACACAAAAATGCGCGGCCTGTGCAGTTGGACACGAAAATGCGCGATCTGTTCACTTGGACACGAAAATGCGCGGCCTGTTCACTTGGACACGAAAATGGCCGACCTGTTTACTTGGACACGAAAATCCGCGACCTGTTCACTTGGACACGAAAATGCGCGACCTGTTCACTTGAACACGAAAATGCGCGGCCTGTTCACTTGGACACGAAAATGCGCGACCTGTTCACTTGGACACGAAAAGGCGCGGCCTGTGCAGTTGGACACGAGAATTCGCGACTGTTCACTTGGACACGAAAACACCTACATAGGTTAGATGACGCGCTTTAAAAGTATTTAACATAGGATATATTGACGAATAGGATGCAATAATATTAACATAATTTATGATTAATTTGTCTATCATTTTCGTGTCCATCTGCACAAGTCGCGCATTTTCGTGTCCAAGTGAACAGGTCGCGCATTTCGTGTCCAAGTGAACAGGCCGCGCATTTCGTGTCCAAGTGAACAGGTCGCGCATTTTCGTGTACAAGTGAACAGGCCGCGCATTTTCGTGTCCAAGTGAACAGGCGCGTATTTTCGTGTCCAAGTGACAGGTCGCCGCATTTTCGTGTCCAAGTGAACAGGCCGCGCATTTCGTGTCCAAGTGAACAGGTCGCGCTTTCGGTCCAAGTGAACAGGCGCGCATTTCGTATCCAAGTGAACAGTCGCGCATTTTCGTGTCCAGTGAACAGGCCGCGCATTTTCGTGTCCAAGTGAACAGGTCGCGAATTCTCGTGTCCAACTGCACAGGCCGCGCATTTCGTGTCCAAGTGAACCGTGTCCAAATGAACCGTGTCCATATAACGGTGTCCATTTGATCGTGTCCAAATGACCGTCGTGTCCAATGAACGGTGTCCAAATGAACCGGTCCAAGTGCAGGCCACTCGAGAATATAACCCGTAGGCGAATCCGAAGCAATCGCGCTAAAATCGAATTTTGACACGTCTTCGACCCATCGAAACTCCGCGTAGGGCAGTGGCCGACACATCGCCCACCCGTACAAGTTGTTGACATCAAAGTACATTAGGTACGACGACGGTTTCGATGGATCGTACGACTGCATATACTTGTTGTTGGCCTGGCGTATCTGCCGGAACATTGACTCAGACCGCCGCGAAACCACGTTCGATAAACATAACCATGTCAATGTCGGTCAGCAGTTCGAAATTGACACACGTATGTTTCAACATGGCGTCCCACGTAAAGCCTGGTAAAGTGTAGTAGTACGCGGGATCAAGTCCGTAACTCGCGACGCAGCTGTCGCGGAAATTTTCAAACACGTCGGCCAACAGCAAGACATCGGTTTCAGGTATAGATCGCTGTAT
>NW_027250087.1:0-45218 GCF_030848795.1 Temnothorax nylanderi
TTAAACATTCTTTGGGTTGGCATCCGTTCAAACGGCACACAACACATAAACTTATACCTCGTGATATGCCACGACGATTAAATTTTTGTGAATACGTTCTTGATCATGTAAGTTAGTTTAAATTTACTTTTATTATAACATACTTAGACATTGTTATTATTTATCAACTTGTGTCGTCAATTTTATATTAAATTATTCAATTTTTGCAGGTGGATTTCAATGATGCCGGAAATGATAGATTTTTGAAAAATATTCTCTGAACGGATGAAGCAACTTTTGGGAGTGATGGATGCATAAACCGTCATAATGAGCATCACTATGCAGAACGCAATCCACACTGCATAAAAGAAAAAAATGTTCAAGGACGATGGACTGTAAACGTGTGGCTGGCAATTATAGATGATCACATTATTGGCCCTGAATTTATTGAGGGAAATGTGGATGCACGTTATTATTCACAATTTCTTCTCCATCGGCTTGATGAATTATTAGAAAATGTGCCACTAGCTATTAGGCTAGAAATAATATTCCAACAAGATGGACATCCCGCCCACACTTCTCTTTTGGCGAGAACTGTTTTAAATAGAAAATTTCCTGGGAGATGGATCGGACTTCATGGTCCTCAAGAGTGGCCACCACGTTCTCCCGACCTTACCCCTATGGACTTTTTCGCGTGGGGCTTTTTAAAGAATAAAGTGTACGAAACTCTCCCTGAAAATGAGGAAGATTTAAAAAATAGAATTCGCAACGCATGTGCAGAAATCACTCCTGCCATGCTAAACAGAGTGAGAGAAAATTTCATGCGCAGAATCGCGTTATGTTTAGAGGAAGATGGCAATTACATCGAACATCTGTTATAAGCATATAAATTTATTTATTATTTAGATAAAAAATATTATTTAGTTTTGTTTTAAATTGTATTTTTTGCACATATATGTTCAATGTTCCTTTATTTTATTATTATGTTAATTCATTATGAATATCTGTGTTAGTATTATTAAAAATCTGTGTTTGTATTATAAATATCTGTGTTTGTATTATTGAACATATTTTTTATCTATATTTTTGAACTATACCTGAGTAAAAACTAATTTTCCCTGCTTCACTCACTGTCGGACTTGCAATTTAAGGTTTGATTCTCAAATTCTTGTAAAAAATGTTCGCATACGAAAATGACGGCGTATATAATTTAAGATATAAAAGTTATATGCCAATCAGTGAACACGCCGTCATTTTCGTATGCGAACATTTTTTGTAAGAATTTGAGAATCAAACCTTGAATTGCAAATCCGACAGTGAGTGAGGCAGGGGAAATTAGCTTTTACTCAGGTATAGTTAAAAAATATAGATAAAAGATATGTTTAATAATACGAATGTTTAACACAGATATTCATAATGAATTAACATAATAATAAAATAAAGGAACATTGAGCATATATGTGCAAAAAATACAATTTCAAACAAAACTAAATAATATTTTTTATCTAAATAATAAATAAATTTATATGCTTATAACAGATGTTCGATGAAAGAATCCATCTGGGTGTCGTCTCTCTGGAAATCTTCGGGGGTAAAGTGCAGCCGCTTGCCTTTGATTTTTGCGACACTCGCCATAAATAAGAATCATGTCCGTTAATTCCTCAAATGAATAACGGTTTCGTTCTGGCTCCATCGTTATCTCTTAATTTATAACGCGTTTTAACGTTTTTCAACGCGCTTTGCATTTTATGTGCAGGATTGCGTTATGTTTAAAAACATGGTTAGATCTTTATTACATAAGCGCAAGCATATTCCAAGACAAAGAATATGTATTTTTTGTTTAAATTTTGTTTATGTTAAGTTAGGTCAGGTATTATTATTATTATCTGTATTATTAAGTATTTATTTTATATAACATAATTGAATTTTACACTATATCAAAATGGTAAAATTCAATTTCTTTTCATTCTACGCCCGATTTGTAATTTGATCTCTTTTCCTCTTGTTTATGAGATTAAGATTAAGATTTTTAAGATGCAGCAGCATCATTTATATAAAGAATTATATATAATGCTTATTAGTATTGATATATATTAAATTGATTATCAATTTAATGATAAATTATTTATTAATGTAACAAAATGAATATTGTAAGATTTGTTAATAGTGATTTCTGCCATTATTTAAACTTACATTGAATGAAATTTATTGGCCGACTTATAATTTAAATTTGCACACATATGCTAATTGCTGACTTTTGTCCTGTGTATAAACATTGTGTGCAAAAAATAATTTAAGTAATAAAATTATAATATATAATGATTATGATGAACTATGATACGAGCTTTTTTCGTAAGAGAGAAGATATCTTTCGTTTTGTTAATAAAATTTATTTCATAACCTGTATTGTCATCTCGACTTCTGTTTTAACGTTATCGCTATGGAAAACCGTCACAAATGTATTACAACTTCGGGCGCTACAAAGTTCATTTTATTGTAAAAAAGATATGCGAGTGATTATAGGTGATGCACCAAAGTCAACGCAATTGTGAACGACCATGCGCGCCTGCTCGAATAGGCAACCCGACTTACTGATGTGTATGTTGCGGAAGCACCCTGTACATGCATACACAGGAAAATATCAATTGTACTGCTTAAAAAAGCGATTACTAAATTTACTTTTTTTCTTTTAGAAAGTAAAGGTTGTCTTTAAGAAAGAATATTTTCTTGATAATAGTCTTAAAATGTACAAATTTTAGAAAGAGTCTTTATCATGTACTCGAAAGAAGAATTTATGCTCCTTCAAAGAACATAATAAAATTTTATCAAAGAAAAGTCAAAATAATAAATAAAGTAATATGAGGACCCTCGAGATTATAAAATAGGAGAAGTCAAGGCTATGAGGGTCAGACGCAGATCACAGTGCGTAATATCAGAAATAACTGATTTATTCGTCGTTTTGATACATTACATATCGATCCGTACGTTTCGGCTCAGTTTTGAGCCATCTTCAGCGGTAGTTACAGAAATTAAGTTACACGTTCTCCGTACCGTATGGTGAGTTTACTGATTCAAAGTATCAGAAACATAGACCAATTGATCCATATCTGTAAAGGCCGTAGCCGGATAAGAAGGGTCAATGTGCCCACACGGATCATGCTCATTTTTTTTTTGCTTTGATTGCTGTCAGTGTCACTTACAATTTAGTCAAATATTAGCCCTTAATATTGAACCGTTTTGCTGTAAAAAATAAAAATAAAAATTTCGAAAATAATTCATATCTTTTGATCGGCTTAACCGATTTTGATGAAATTTTAATATGTTGTAGATATCATTGAGACACATTTGTGGAAAATTCGGGAAAGGTTTCTGATGACAGAAACATTGATAAAAAAAATAAATAAATGTTCTTGATTTTTTTTAGTCTCGATATCTTTCTTGTACAATTACGAAAAAATTTTTCTAGAATCTTGGAGTAGTTTCCTATCGGACATAATTTTTTGGAAGCGATAAAATGGGTAGGCGGTACTTTTAAAAAATAAAATATTTTTATTTATTTTTTTTAAATATGATATGCTTTTGGTACGATCGCCATATATTTTATGTAGAATTTTGGGATAGTATTCTACAACAAGTAATTTTTTCGAACCAATAAAATAGGTAGGCGGAAGTTAAAAAAAAAAATATTGTTTTTTATTTTTCTAAATTATGATATGCTCTTCGTACCATTGCCATATTTTTTTTGTTAACTTTTGAGACGGTATTCTATAACAAGTAATTTTTTCGAACCAATAAAATAGGTAGAAGGTACTTTAAAAAACAAAATATTTTTTTTCAAAATTATTATAGTTTTTTGGTACCATCGCCATATTTTTGTTTAGAATTTGGAATGGAATCCTACAACAAGTAATTTTCCGGAATCAATTAAATAAATAGATGCAGGTACTAAAAAATAATAAAATAAAGTAAAATGAAATAATTATGAAAGGATAAACTATAATCGTATTAAATCAAATGTTTATTAATGAAGTACACATACACATTCGTTCACATAATCACTCTCATACTATTATTTACACTATTTATAGTTATATTTATATGGATGGACTAATCTTCAGCATTATCTTCATTGATAATAGGCGTGATGCCGTCTGTTTTAAATATATTTAAATATAAAAAAATATTTAAATATATTTAAAACAGACGGCATCACGCTTACTATCAATGAAGATAGTGATGAAGATTAGTCCATCCATATGACTATAAATAGTGTAAATAATAGTATGAGAGTGATTATGTGAACGAATGTGTATGTGTACGTCATTATTTTTAGTGTATGTGTACGTGTATGTGTATGTGTACTTCATTAAAATAAACATTTGATTTAATACGATTATAGTTTATCCTTTCATAATTATTTCAATTTACTTTATTTTATTATTTTTTTAGTACCTGCATCTATTTATTTAATCGATTCCGGAAAATTACTTGTTGTAGGATTCCATTCCAAGATTCTAAACAAAAATATGGCTATGGTACGAAAAAACTATGATAATTTTGAAAAAAAATATTTTGTTTTTTAAAGTACCTTCTACCCATTTTATTAGTTCGAAAAAATTACTTGTTATAAAATACCGTCTCAAAAGTTTACAAAAAAAATATGGCAATGGTACGAAGAGCATATCATAATTTAGAAAATAAAAAACAATATTTTATTTTTTTTAACTTCCGCCTATTTTATTGGTTCGAAAAAATTACTTGTTGTAGAATACTATTCCAAAATTCTACATAAAATATATGGCGATCGTACCAAAAGCATATCATATTTAAAAAAAATAAATAAGAATATTTTATTTTTTAAAAGTACCGCCTACCCATTTTATCGCTTCCAAAAAATTATGTCCGATAGGAAACTACTCCAAGATTCTAGAAAAATTTTTTCGTAATTGTACAAGAAAGATATCGGACTAAAAAAAATCAAGAACATTTATTTATTTTTTTTTATCAATGTTTCTGTCATCAAAAACCTTTCCCGAATTTTCCACAAATGTGTCTCAATGATATCTACAACATATTAAAATTTTATCAAAATCGGTTAAGCCGATCAAAAGATATGAATTATTTTCGAAATTTTTACTTTTATTTTTTACAGCAAAACGGTTCAATATTAAGGGCTAATATTTGACTAAATTGTAAGTGACACTGATAGCAATCAAAGCAAAAAAAATGAGCATGATCCGTGTGGGGGCACATTGACCCTTCTTATCCGGCTACGGCCTTTGTTCAATTAATGTTGAGATATTAAAAAGATCCCTTAGGAAACTCACCATTCGGTCTGAAAAACGTGGAATACAGAGCCATGTACATAATGAATACTCTCTGCGAGAAGACTTGACGATCTTATCGACACGACACATGCACAGCAATGATATGAAAGGTCTTGCAAGATGAGGCTTGTCGTAGGTCAACACACCGGCGAGGATTATAACAAAGCACGATTTGACACCGTCTCAAAATGACACGGATTTTTTGCATCATGCATATGTCACGGTTTTGAGCAAATTATAATCCATGCTCATGAATTTTGGTCGTTGGCAAATCGGGGTTTTACTATTGGTACATGCAATATTGTGACGGTGTCAAATCGTGCTTTGTTATAATCCTCGCCGGTGTGTTGACCTACGACATGCCTCTTCTTGCAAAACCTTTTATATCATTGCTGTGCATGTGTCGTGTCGATAAGATCGTCAAGTCTTCTCGCAGAGAGTATTCATTATGTACATGGCTCTGTAATCCACGTTTTTCAGACCGAATGGTGAGTTTCCTAAGGGATCTTTTTAATATCTCAACATTAATTGAACAAATTTACAGATATGGATCAATTGGTCTATGTTTCTGATACTTTGAATCAGTAAACTCACCATACGGTACGGAGAACGTGTAACTTAATTTCTGTAACTACCGCTGAAGATGGCTCAAAACTGAGCCGAAACGTACGGATCGATATGTAATGTATCAAAACGACGAATAAATCAATTATTTCTGATATTACGCACTGTGATCTGCCTCTGACCCTCATAGCCT
The DNA here is from genome assembly GCF_030848795.1 of Temnothorax nylanderi. Lineage (NCBI taxonomy): Eukaryota > Metazoa > Arthropoda > Insecta > Hymenoptera > Formicidae > Temnothorax > Temnothorax nylanderi. The sequence continues at coordinate 6,064 of NW_027250087.1, forward strand.
TGACTTCTCCTATTTTAATCTCGAGGGTCATCATATTACTTTATTTATTATTTTGACTTTTCTTTGATAAAATTTTATTATGTTCTTTGAAGGAGTATAAATTCTTCTTTCGAGTACATGATAAAGACTCTTTCTAAAATTTGTACATTTTAAGACTATTATCAAGAAAATATTCTTTCTTAAAGACAACCTTTACTTACTAAAAGAAAAAAAGTAAATTGAGTAATCGCTTTTTTAAGCAGTACAATTGATATTTTCCTGTGTATGCATGTACATCACACGTATGTACATACGTACGCACAAAAAATTTTTCTATGTTGTTAGAAAATTTTATTTCTATTTAAAAAAGGCGAGAAACTATCATCGCTCAGGACGGGGGCCCGGCGTTCCGCGCCGCTCGTGCGTAATCATCGCCGCTTGTAGAAAACAACTGCCCGCGCGCCGACCGCGGGGCGGCCGCATCTCGCCGCGCGCTTGGATTTGGCGGTGGGCCGGGCCAATACGGCGATTTTTAATCATTAATAACTCATCAACTATTGCGAAAATTGCAAAATGGTACATGACTTTTCGACTCAGTTTGGCTCGCTCTATCTAAATATGAGAAAAGTACCAAAAATTCAGGAACACTCTGTATATACGCACATGTGTGCATAAGAATATATGTAATTTATAAAAAGCGGGTGCTTATTAGCTTTGATACGTTACTGCCTTCTGCTACGGACGGCCAGAAAGCATTTTCAGGTTCAGGCCGTATTGCTAAGAATCCATAGACGCGGCAACACCGCGCGGCGTTGCCGCGTCTATAGCATATGTCTCTCTACCACCGTGCGTCCGTGTGAGCAATTCAGTGGTGTGTGTACGTGTACGGAGTTTCGCGTTGTCACCACCAGTGGTCACCACCTTACGTGGTGGCGTTTTCGCGTCGGAGTTCGGCCTACCATTGTTCTTCTGCAGTTCATACGTGAATTTGAGCCGAGGGTGATAGTTGTTGAAAGCAACCACAACGTCATTAAGTATTGATCGCGGAATGCACATAAAGATGTCATCCACATAACGGCAAAATATCTTAATTTGAGAGTCAAAGGAGCGAAGGCAGCAAGTTTCTAAGTCATCCATCACTATGTCAGCCAAAATAGGCGAGAGAGGGGAACCCATTGGGCTGCCGAAAATTTGCTCGTAAAATTCACCGTTAAAGGAAAAACTAGTGGAGCTCAGAACCATCTTGACAGCGTGTAGGAACTGATCCAGACTCATCCGAGTCTTTCTCGATATTGCATCCCACCTTTTTTCGATTCCGGTCAAAACAAGTTCAATGGGTATGTTAGTAAACAGCGCAACAACATCGAGAGAGACAAGGATGTGGTCAGGAGGGATGCTGAATTGCTTCATACTCATCACAAAAGACCAACTGTCTTTAACATGAGAAATCGGTTTCGTGACAGCCTTATCGAGGATGTTGTGTAGATAAGACGCGATATTATATAATGGGCTTCCAATGGCCGATACAATTATGCGAAGCGGATAGCCCTCCTTGTGGATTTTCGGGAGCCCGTAGCAACGTGGAAGGTTGCCATTCGTACAATAGTAGGGGAATAACAGTACCTTCGGCGGTCGGGTGCAACCGAGGGGCAGCGGGGGGGGGGCCGCGCGCACGCGGGGGAACGCCATAAGAGATGGGCGAGGGGGACGAGGGGGGGGGGGGGGCAGGGGGGGGGGATGGGCGAGGGGGGGTGAAGGGCGGACAGGTGCAAGGGGAAACAGGGGTGGTGAGGGGGACAGGTGTGAGGGGAAATTTCCCCTGTAACCGGACAAACATTCCCCTGGAACTGGACAAAGGTGTATAGCTGTCCAATCAGCTCGCGGTACGAAGACTCGAGGCTGTCCAATCAGATGCGAGTATTTTGTGGGAACACCTGTCCCTAGGTGGGTGATGGGGAAGTTCGCACCGCAGTGTTGCCACCTCGCGGTAACCTGAAAGACGTAAATTCCCTAGGCGGGTGATGGGGAATTTCGCGCCGCAGGGTTGCCACCGGGGGTGGGGGGGATCGTCGTTCCCGGACGCTCCGAGAGGGCGCTCGGATCGGCGTTATCGACCGCGTTATCGGCCGCGAGCGGAAATCCGCCCCGATTCGCGCGTCATCGCGAATAATTTTGTTTCATCGCGCGCGTTCGAACGCGTCCAAACTCGTTCCAACTTGTTCAAGGTCGCTCTTCTCGACGTCCCCGCGCGGTGGGATTGGTGAGCGCGCGAAAACACGTTCGAACGTGTTCAAGGCCGTTCTTTTCCGCGGGTCCCGATAACCGTTCTTCGTTCTTGTTCGTCTCGGTTCGAAAGTTGTTTCGATCCTTCCCTACGCATCGTAGATGACGCAATTGCGGCGATCGTGGAGTAAGCGGAGTCGGGGGACCTAGGGAGCGCGGGATCGTATCGAGATAGGTACGGAAAAAAAAGAGAGAGAACACATATATGAGATATCCGCGTACGAGCGGTAGTTTTTTATTTTGAAAAATAAAATATGTATTTACATACGTCGATACTCGTTTACATTGTTTCTGTGTGTATAAATATATATATATATATATAAATTTGTAAACGTGTGTCGTGACGTTCAGGATTTGAAACAAAGCGCGGTAATCTCACAGTCGACGATCTTGTTAGGATCGAAAAACTCGCTTTTCAGTATCGCAGTCTTGGCCGAAGTTCCCGTCTTAATCGCGTTGGCGGCTATCTCCTGATAGCGCGAATACTTCGCGTCGACTTCCTCGGTGACCGCGCTCAGTGCCGAGACGATGCGATCGACGCAAAATTGTAAATCGTACAGCGAGAGCAGGGTGGCGAGCGACATTGCCAGACGAGCCGCGTTGGGTAGTTCCATACGCAAGTTCGACAGGTTGTTGATCAATCCGAATCGCAGCGTCAAGTCTCCGATCGATATCGGCGAGGGGGGGCGGGTTCCATCGACGAGGTTGGATCGCAGACACGCCAATATGTCGTGTTTGCGCTCGAGTAGTCCTTTCCACATATCGAGCGTCAGAGAGATCTCCTTGCCTTGCTTATCTCCCAGGGCGATATCCACGTACGAAGGTGCGGGTATACCGTACCACGGTGACTTAACCGTGACACCGATGGCTAAGTATTTGTAGCCAGTCGTCGTCAGCGGATAACGGGTCGCCAGGATGCGCACCGCAGGCGCAACGACGGGGTGGCGAACGTCGTTGGGGGGGTGAGAGCTGGAACGCGACTCCCGATGATGATGATGCTGATGATGATCGTCCGTCGATTCGATCCTTCGTCTTTTGCCGTTGTCGTTCACCTCCGAATCCGTCTCGCGAGGGGAAAGATCCCTCAGCGCGGGTCGATCGGCCAACGTCGAGAACATTTCGCACGCGCGTTGCAGTATCGTTCGTTTCTGATTTCTGTTTCGACGCGTCGTATTCAGCTGACGATGCGATACTGATGCTTTGGCGGGAACACATCGGTATAAGTAGAAAAGTTCTCACTTATAGCGCGCGATGTGCGGTGTGGTGTGGGGATTTGCGCAGTCCTCTACTTCCTTCGACGGATACGGCGATCGTAAAGCTGAACGCCGCCGCCGTCGTCGTCGTCGTCCGAATCGCTCGCCGGTGACGTTAAATCGCCGACGCGTACGATTCGATCGAGAAGATCGCGCAACTGCTGCAACAGTTCGGTCTTAGGGCAGACGATATTCAGCATCCGTAGATCGAATTTACCGGCGGCCGTGACGGTTTTCGTAAATTCGTTGAATCTGTAGAACTGCATCCGAGTGGTGAAGTACAGATTGCCGTCGACGTACCGGAAGATCGACGTCACGCCGGTCGGTATTCCGGGAAACGTCGCCTCGAGAGGCGTACGTCTGACGACTTTCTTCGTACATTCGTCTATCTCGCCCACCGAGTTACCGTTGTACATCACGAAGGAACGGCCTCTATGGGTGTTTACCGCTCCGTTGAGTTTCGCATCTGCGAGAAATCCGAGTTCTCGCAAGGTCTTCGGCCAATTTGGCCTCAGAGAAAATTCCGGATATTGAACCATGTATACCAAATTATCTACGAACACCATGAGATCACCGGACGGAGATTGATAGGCGGCAGCTATGCGCGTGTAATTGTCGTGAAGAAAGCTCATGTGATTCGATAGGGCTAACGGTCCATTGTACGTCCTACCGTCCAGATCGATCGACCAAACGTAACGCCCGTACGAGATGTACATTCGATTTTCCAAAATCAATATCGCGTTTACGCGACCAAGGGCGCACAGGTCCGGCGCTGGTTGCGGCGGCCGTGACCGCGGCGGCGGCGGCGGCGCCGGCGTCTGTGAGGGCGCGTTCGTCCGTTTTTCACCGTACAAACGTTGAATGTCGATAATGTCGAATCTGTCGAGCCTAACCGGATACTGCTTGTCGGGCGAGTACGCGAACATCACCGAGGTCTTGCGCTCATTGTGCGGCAATCCGAGAGAGTGACCGATCTCGTGCGTCAGCGTGAAATGCAGGGAAAACGTATTCGGGAGATTTTTACCGACGTGAATATGCCACGGCTCGTCACCGTCGACGTGCACCTCGGAGACGAATCCCGCTTCGTTCGTCGGGAGATACGCGTGGGCCAGCACGTTACCGGGACCGTCGAATTTGGCCGAGAAATTTGGGCCGTTTACGTTGATATTCGTGTTACCGTGACCACAGGTCGAACGCGGCCCGCGCGGTATTCAGCTCCTCTTTGGCGGCTACGTAAAAATCCCACGTCAGGTGAGTCCTCGGCCATTTCGATAGACTCGCAGCCGTTCCGTGCTTCAGGATATCTTGGAAACCACATCGCGGTTTACGCATCAATTGCAGCGTTTCGTCGTCGAGCGTTCCATCGCCGGGCAGACCGTAGTATCGTTGAAATTCCTCGATGGCGTTACGAAGAACGTCGTTTCGTCTCTGAGCCGGAAACGCGTCCACATCTTCGGTCAGATATCCGTATTTCCGCAGGTAATCGATCGTATGTGCGTAATTCTCATCCGTGGAATTGACGCACCTCGCGGTGATAAAACACGCGGTTAACGCGATTACGCGCGAGAGCCACATCGTCGAGGGTGAGAGAGAGCGAGAGAAACGGCGGAACTGCGATAACGGCGTTTCGCGATATGAGCGCGATCGCGACGCGCGGTTCACGCGGTGACGCTCGTTTCCGATAGCGCGAACAGGTGGCGGCGGGGTCTTGCAGTGGAAAAAATGCGTCGATTCCGGCGGATGAGTCTGTTTGATAAAAAAAAATGCATTTTTTCATCTGTGCAAAGTTTCTAAAAATAGTTTTCATTGCACAGTATCCTGCTTCTTTTATGGACGATGACGATGCGTCGCGATACGAGCGACTTACACGGGCATGCTCGCTACCGATAGCGCGGACAGGTGGCGGCGGGGGTCTCGGGGTGGAAGAAATGCGTCGACGATTCCGGTGGATGAGTCGGTTTGATTAGAAAAATGCATATCTTCCTGTGTGCAAAGGTCAATTTTTTACATAGTTTTAATTACACACGCAATATCCTTTATGATTGCACATCCCTTCTTTGATTCCGCATCCTTCTTCGATTGCACATCCTCGATATATATAAGGACTCGAGGCTAGACTCGGGTGTAGTTCGTTCGCAGTTTTTCGAGCTAGTAACGTGAATTTTTCCTAAGAACACGTAATGGACAAAATATCCAAACTAAAAGGAGTGTGCGATTTGGCGCAAATCCAGGCAACGTCCGTAGCTAGGGCTACGGACGACTTACACGAGGCGGTGCTGCAGCTGCAGCATTGCCTCAGAAATATCGTCGATGGAGCGCCGCCCTGTCTGCAAGTCACGATCCGCGTCGACGAGGACGCACGGATGTTCGATCGAATGTAAGTTTGCAAATGTAAAATTATATTACCTTTTTCACATTTAACAATGTCATTTACAAGCAGACGTTTGGTTCCCCAATGGGCTCCCCTTTGTCTCCTACAGTGGCTGACATTGTCATGGAGGATTTGGAGGAAAGGGTTCTGGGCGCATTGAGTATCCGGCCGTCGTTTTATAGGCGCTATGTGGATGATATTGTTATGATGATTCCTCGGCATTGCATTCAGGAGGTTTTAGATCACTTTAATAATTATCATGACAGACTTAAATTCACAATTGAGTATGAAGTTAACGGCCAACTTAGCTTTCTGGACTTGATGTTAATTGTTAAAAATGACACAATTATAACAGATTGGTTTCATAAAGAAACTTTTTCTGGGAGGCTATTGTCCTTCCATTCGAATCATCCTATTCAACACAAAATAGGAACTATTTTTAGTTTGGTTGACAGAGCGATGATATTGTCTCATCCTAGTTTTTATAACAAAAACTTAATATTTGTTGTAAATGTATTACTTGGAAATGGGTATCCCATCGATTTTTTATTCTCGCATATCAATAGGAGACTGAGGAAACTTCAGTCTATAAAGAAGAATGACTCTGAACGTTCACAACAAATTAAAAGTTTTATCGTTTTGCCATATTTAAAATCTACTTCTGAAATTATCACCTCAACGGTTATCAAATCAGAAAATTCCGTGGGATACCGTATTCTCAACAAACTTAATAGCATTATAAAGGTCCAGAAAGATAAGAACGTTCATTTCAATAAGAATAATGTAATTTATAAAATCTGTTGCAAGGATTGTGATGCCTCTTACGTCGGTCAGACTAAGAGGCAGCTACGCACTAGAATAAAAGAACATAAAGCTAATATCAAATTAGATGCGTCCAAGCATTCGGTAGTCTCTGAGCATATTATCGGATCTGATCATTCTTTCGACTGGGACAATGTTCGTATCTTAGAAGTGGAGCATAACTATAAAAAGAGACTGACTGCAGAAATGATACACATCAAGGAGCAACCTAACGGCATAAATTCAAACAAGGACACAGAATTATTAAACGAGGCTTATTTTGATGTGTTGAGGCTGTTGTCATAAGTGTTTTAATAACAATGATTTGGTTGCTCCGCCCTTGCGACGCGGATATTTTCTCAGTCGTTCGCAATCTTTAGTTACGAACACACGCTCCTATCTGACGATGGAAAGATTACTCTCGCGTTTGGTTGCACTGACCCCTTATGTGAGTTTATTTTTACGAGTCAAACTTAATTATTAAATTCACGTGCTCCTACTGAATTTCAAAATTTGATTCAGTTGCCACTAAGAGGGTTTGGAGACAATGGCCTCGCTTGTACCATCAACTTGGACACACATAAGTATTGCAACGTAACAAACAAACGATCAACTCAGCTTTAAATTTGACTAACATCCAATAATATATATTCAATATGATCTATTTCTCTGCTGACATGGGTAGATTTGATTGTAAATTCGTAGCGCCGGATCGTACCCTATTCCTTTATTTGTAAATTCGACCTTAATTATGTATATGCGGTTCTGAAGAAGACCAAGTATGGTCGAAACGTAAACTAATTCGATTGTACTATTGTATTTTGAATATATAAATGTTAACACCTATTTTTGCTCGAAATTTGGCCATTGTTATTTGTTTAGCTGTAAAATTATATTGTTATATATTCATTTATATATTTATTTATTTATTTATAAATTCACTTATATATTCAGTTATATATTTATTTATAAATTCACTTATATATATTCATTTATATATATTTATTAATAATATGTATTTTTTGCGAAGAGGACTCATCGGAGCGGTGTTAAAAAAATCCAGGAACCACATGCGTTTGTACGCTGCGAGGATTCGCAGCATGTTTCGGGACGCCGCGCGACTCGATTCATCGGCGAAGCGTCCCGATACATGCTGCGACGGCAACGATGACAACGACGACGAAGACAACAACGACGACGACGACGACGACGACGAGGAGGATGAGAGCGGTCGCGGCAATATTGATATCAACTTGATTGACGTCGACTTCGAGGACGACGTCGTCGAGGGCTGGCCCTCCGTTTCTAACAAGAAATAATATGTAAAAAAATAAATATAGTAAATAAGTAGTATATAATATAATATAACATAATATACTATAATATAATATAACATAATATAATATAATATAATATAAAATATCATATGGATAAAATTATAATGTTATGTATATAAGTATATTAAACAATAAAGATTTTAATTTTATTTATATTATAGATAGAAAAAGATTATGTTACAACACCATATGTCAAATATCTTTTCTTTGGTTTCTTCTACTCCTTTTTTATATATATAATTCTTTTTTAATTTGGTTGACTAGAGCAAACTTTATACGCAATCAAAGATTTATATACGAATCTACGAAAACAAAACTTCCTCTATGAGGAAGCAGTAAGTATAAAGTAGTAAATAAGTAGTATATAATATACAAGAATAAATATAATATTGGATAAATATAATATTAAATAACTATTATATAAAGATAAATACGCGTGAACAGCAACGAGATTAGACGCTCCCGCCGCCGATGTCGCGCTTCCGCTCGACGCTCCCGACTCCGCTCATTGACAGTTTCGCGCGCTCGGCGTTATCGTTGCCGTTCTTCTTCGAGTTCGACGCTCTCGTTCGCTTGCTCGTCGCTATCGCTTGCGCGCTCGACGCTATCGCGCTCGGCGTTATCGAGTACGACTATACGTACGGTGTAGGTATGCGAATAATGAATAACTTCGTTCGTTGATTTTGCATCAGTTTTTTTATTGATTAAAATTATTGATTAAAATATAGATAGATAGATCTTTTTGTTATTGATTAAAATATATACATATATAGATGGATAAATACACATTTATATTTGATCCGTGGAGTCGATGCTCGAGAGACACTCGCGTCGCTCGTTCCACCAGTCGCGCAACTTCATCACGTTCTCCATCGCGCAGCACCGTTGATGGCGTCCGCAGCGAAACGTGCGATCGGCGCGAAGAAACTCCAGCCGATCGATGTCGTCGTACTCGGCGTCGATGGTCTCGATCGTCGCGTCGACGTCGCCGAGAATCTCCTCCAGCCACCTCTTCTTCTCGAGGCCTTTCACGTATATTCGCGCGCCGGGCGTCTCTTCTCCCTCGCCCAGGTCGTCGCACACCGCGCGTCGAATAATTGACCTGGCTAGGCGATAGTCCACGTCCCCGTCTTTCCAACGGAGGCCGTGATGGTTCGTCATCAGCCAGTTGGCTCTTGCTTTTTCGGCGTTCGTGAGCAGGTCCCACTTCATCGGCGCGCGAAACACGTGATGCGCGAGTTTGCGCGTCTCGCTTCGGAGCACGGCCACCTCCTTCGCGACGAATCTGTCGCTCACCACGAATCCCTGCAGGTCGACGAAGATCGTCGTTGCCGCTGCGGCCATCGAGTCAGTGCGCGTCGAACAATTCACGCTCAAACTGCTCGTTCCTAACGGGATCTGAGGAACGATCGAAGGATCCCCGTCTTTATATATATATCTCCCGTTTCCGGGGTGTGGTATCCTACAATCGCCATTTCCGCTAGATGATTTTGCGCACCACATTGGTCAGCGGACCGTACTCGATGACGCGATCGTGAACGATGAGACAAAAGGCGGTGGTCTTCGGCGGAACGTTTTCCTTGCATTCGAATTCGATGCGCACGTCCACGGTGGCGCTCTTCACCGCTTCGTTCTGGCGGGAACAATCGATCACCACGAGCGGCGCTACTCGCGCGAATTCGCGCGGGGAAAAGAGCGCGTCGTCGCGACTGTCCCCGTAGTACGCTCCTCGAAATTTCGCGTACATCTCGTACAGCACGGCGAACTTGTCGCTTTCAAAATCCGCGTTCACGTTGTCGTAAGGATAGAATTCCGAGTTGAGATACAATTTCACGTTGGCGAGCGCGCAATGATCGAACCTTGAGGAGTCCTCCGTGAATTCGTTTCGCCGTCCGGTCTGCAGCGCGAATATGACGTATCGCGGCTTCTCCAACTGCGGCCCGGCTTTCACGGCCCACGAATGCTTGGTCGTGCTCTGCAGCAGAGGAAATTCGTACAGGTCCCAAGAGCGAAAGCCCACGCTCAGAAATTGTCCGCTCTCCAACGTTCGCAAAAGCGACAATTTAGTCACGTCGTTAAATACGCCATTGCACCTTCAGTAGCGTAATTTTAGGATTCTTGGCGGGATCTCTCGGCACGGTTTTTTTCGGATCTACGACGCAGTTGACGTCGTTCCGAGCGCGTATCAGGATAAGTTCGTGTCGCGCGTTTATCACCACGCGTCTGTAGTCTTCGCAGAAACCCAAAAGAATATTCAAAGGTACGCAAAAGTTGAATTGACGGGACGCGTCGTTCAGATTCGATTCGTTCGTCGGATAACTCCATCCGGCGTTCTGCAGTCTCCTGGCTCGTTCGGCGGTCAGCGACGCGTAGTTCTTTATCGTGCTGGTTATGCCGACGTTTCTACACCGGTCGATCTCCACGCCGTCGAGTTCGTATCGAATCTCGTCGAACATAAACGCCACGCAGTTGTTGACCAATTTCGCGTATTGCCTTTGAGCATCCGTCGCTTCCGACGTCGTCGCGCCCGCGCCGTCGTCATAGAGTCGTCCCTCGACGTACAGAAAACTGTCGCACGGCAGCGTATACAGATCCTGTTGCTGTATGGGTATTCGTATCTCGTCGTTGTGCCCGAACGTTGTGTTCACGTACGGGTTATACGTGTGAGTCTCGATTCCGACGATGCGCTCGTCGAAGATCGGCTCACCGCCGATACTCAGGATGTCGGCCATGGTCTTTCCTTTCGAAGTAGAAACGACGCGTTTCTCACGGCGAGACCCAGCGATCGTAGAAACCTGACGTTGGCGTTGCTGAGAACGGCTCTCTTTCCTCCTCGACCACCACCACCACCACCTCTTCTCTTCCTTACGCTTTCGATTACGTCGTAGAACGGGCTGCTCGTTCGTACAATCCGCGCTCGATCCGTTCAGAACGAGCATCCCTCTCGCTCTCTCTCTTCAGGTCGCGGAGATACGCGCACACACACACACACACACACACTAACTGCGGCGACGACGTACGTGCAGTCTAATCGTTATCTCCTTGCCGCGAAAGTCGATCAATCGATCGTTCTGATCCACGATTCGCACCGTGATATCGGTGACGTTTCGCGCGACGATCGGGAGGTAAATGATCTGCGTCGGAGTCTCCGACAGTTTATATCCTGGTGGAACTTTCGGCGCGAATTCGTGTCTCGCGTGCACCGAGCGTCCGTTGCTGTACGCTCCCGTGGTGATGCTGCATTCGATGCGAATTATGTTCACGCTCATGACGTCAACGGGTCCGTCGGAAACGTACCATTTGTTCGGTTTTAGGATACGATCGCGCGAGAAACTCAAAAGAGAACCGATGTTGTTCGGTTTTGTAAAATTTACTCTGTAGGCGCACTTTATCTCGCTCCTCATGGTATTCTCGTTGGCGCGAAGAGCGAGTATCGTTCTATCGCCACCGTCATCGTCGTCGTTCTTGCCGTCGTTGTCCCCGTATATGCCATAACCGTCGTCGTCGTCGTCGTCTTCGTCCTCGTATATGCGATAAGCGTCGTCGTTATCGTCGTCGTCGTTCTTCTCCGTTCGTTTATTTTCTTTTACCCGTCCAGTGCCATCGGCCTGCAGTTTTTCTCTCTTCTCTTTCTCTCTCTCGCGGGCTCGACGTTCGCGATGAAGAAGAGCGGCGCGCAAATATCTGCTCACGGCTCGCAGCTCGTACGACCCTTCCGGAACGACGATCTTTCGGTCGTCCTCGCCGAAGTAGAATCGATTGTTCGCCGGCGTAACGTTCGGTATCGAATTGTACGTCTCAAAAGTCGCCAAACCCAGCTCGTACTCGCCGTCGCTCAGATCCAAAGCGGGAAAGTGACTCGCCGTGAGAACGCTGCTGGTTCCGGTTAACGTGAGCGTCAGCGACATCGCGGGAGAACGTCGATCGTTCGCCACCGCTCCCCCAATCGATCTCGCGAAGAAATCGCAGGCACAGCTGTCCGCAGATTCTCTGCTCGAACGTCTGGAACGCGCGACGATTGTACGTCATGATCGCGCTCTCGCCGCCACCGCCGAGATATCGCGCGAGATCCCTCGGCGGGCGGAGATTTCCGAACGCGTCGAAGTAGATCGCCGCGTTCCCTTTCTTCGCGTAAGCGACCCAATGCGTGCCCGGACCCGCCGCGTCGTCGAGATTCACGATGCCGCACTCTGCGTGTCGCACCCTCGTCGGCAGAGCGTCGCGCATGAACACCCCACGGAAGAACGGTATGCGTAGGCGACGCGCCGATCGATCGAGCTGCTCGTTCGTCGTGACGCCGTACGGCGGCAGATCCGACGTCGCCGCTAACGTCGCCTTCTTCCGCGAAATTTTTTTTTTCGGCGATTCTCCTCGCGCCACCTCCGCGCTTCTTATACGGCGTGAGGTACAGCCCGCGACCCTCCATCGCGCGATTGTGTCGCTGCAGTTCCTCGAGTTCCCGTCGCGCCGCTTTGCCGGCGCTCACCGCCTTGGCCACACCGGCCGCGCCACCGATCAAGGAACCGAGCGCACCCAACATCGGTAGAAAAGGCAAGAATCCGCCGCGTTTCGCCGTCGGAAGTATCCTCCGCCTCTTCCTCCTCGTCTTTGCGTTTCTCCCCGTTCCTTTCCTCTTTCTTCCTTTTTTCCTTTCCATACCCATGCCCAGTTTCGTCTTCGCTTTCATAGCCGCCCATACGGCCGCCGCGGCGAGTTTCTCACTGACCGGCGAGTCCTTCGCGGTGACGCGCTCGCGCGCCCTCTCGGCGAGCAGTCGATCGGCGACGTGTCGTTCGGCGAGCTCGCCGCTTCGCGAATACGCTATGTCGTGCTCGCGACACGCCGCGTCCAACGGATTGATGCCTTTGTCGCCGCGCGCTAGTCTCTTCGCTAGACGCGTACCGGGTCCACAAAACTGATAGCCGGGTATATGCAGCTCGAAGGGAAGAGCGTTTATCGCGCGATCGAGTAGACCGGCGCCACGCATTCGGTCGCGGTTGCGGGAGGGTTTTTTCTTCTTCTCAATTCGAACGGAAACGTTTCGACGACTCACCGTTCAGAGCGAGCGCGCGGTTGCACTCGTAGCAGTCCTTGACGAGCGGCGGTGGACCGTCTATGTGCGTTCGCTGCCACGGACGATTGTAATGTTCCATACACGAGCGATATCTCTGCACCTCGGGATCCGCTTTTATATGTTCGGGCAAACGGTCCCACAGCAGTTGCACGTATTTCTCAAATTTACGCAACAGAACGATCTTCGGAACGAATTCCAGCTCCTCGGCCGTTAGATCGAGAATATCGCGCCTGTCCGTCAGTAGGATGGGAAACATCTCGATCACCGACGCGCGCGCGAACGATTCGTTGCTTTTGAGATAGAATTTCTACGGATACGACGACGCGCTCGCGCTATTTATACTTGCGCGCGAAGCGTTTGCGCACGCGCGACGAAACGAAACGACGTCCGTGCTGCCCTCCCCGCCCCGGCGCTCGGGCGCGTTCATCGCGCGAACGAGCGCGCGCTTGCGGAAAAGACCGAGAGAGAGAGCGAAAGAGAGAGGGCGCAATGCGATTCGTGCGACAGTCGGTGACGATAGGAGTCTCGAATGTGGATCGCAAAACGCAGGCAAGGTCGGGCGCGACCGAGGGAGGAAACGGAGAATCGCGCAGACACGGTCCTCTCTTGCCGAACGTCGTACGTTGCATCATCTGCGGTCCCTCTAACTGCGATAAGACGAACGTTCTGGTGAGTCTGCTGGAACAAGCGCACGGTCTTCGTTTCGAGAACGTATACGTGTACTCGAAATCTCTGCAACAACCGAAGTATCGATATCTCGAACGATTGTTCGAGCCTATGGAGGAGATCAGCTATCGCGCGTTCTCCGACAATCGCGACGTCGTTCCGCCCGACGAGGCGCTTCCCGACTCGGTCTTCGTCTTCGACGACGTGGCCTGCGACAAGCAGGACAGAATGAGGGAGTACTTTTCTATGGGTCGACATTCGAATCTCGATTGCTTCTATCTCTGTCAGACGTACGCCAAAATACCGAAACATCTCGTGCGCGATAACGCAAATCTGTTGATCCTGTTCAGGCAGGACGACATCAATCTGCGGCACGTGTACGACGATCACGTGAACATCGACATGTCGTACGACGAGTTTCGCGCCTTCTGTCGCGAGTGTTGGCGACGCACCTACGGTTTTGCCGTGATAGACAAGGACAGCGCGTTGCGAGGCGGACGGTACAGACGGGGGTTCCACGACTTCGCCGTGCTGTAGAGCCGATCAGCGCGCTTCGCCGAACGACGCGAGTATGAGCGCAATCGCGGAAGAGAGGACCGCGCGAGAGATAGCCAAAACGCGCGCCTCGATTCGCAGGAAGTACGCCGCTCTCAGGGTCGGAAAAATGGAGAGCGAGATCGCTCTGGAAAAGAGGTACGAGCCCATCGTCAAACCTCTGAAACGGCTCGCCGATGACGTGGACCGCAGGGGTAAAGGACCGGGCAAGATTGACGACGACGACGACGACGGCAGCTTTACGCTCGCGAAAAAGATGAAAACGACGAAGAGAGCGAAGAAGGATAGTGACTACGGTGATGACGACGACGATGCAGGCGCCAACCCGGAGCGCGATTACGGGGAGGACGACGACGTATTCACGCCAATAAAGACAACGACGACCGCGGGAAAAAAAGAAGAGTCGCGTCCAGCACGGTTGAGTTCGGCTCCCGCGACGACGACTATCGCGAGCTCCACGCCGATCCACGCCGATTCGGTCCGGTTTTTACCCAGAGAACACGAGATCGTCTCGGAGACTACGACTCTACCCCCCGCGCTAGAGACGTCCGTCAGGGAGTCTTTGAGCACGGCGGAAGGTCGCGACGCTCTGAATAGCCAACTAGGACCGTTAGGGCGGGAGTACGTGGGCGCTCTTCTGAGCGGCGACAGTAAAAAGGAGATCGACCACGTCTACGGAGTGTATCTCGGCGAGCACGGCACGATGCTGGGTAACAAGCAATTTGACGTGGCCCCGGATGACTCCATGATCATCGACGGTGTACGGTACAAGGGCACGCGCGGTCTGTACGAGTTGATCTTCATGCGAATTCCCAACGCTCGCGTCTACACGGAGAAGGACAAACGAACGTACAGAAGTATACTTTTCGCCACCAGCGCTCACAAACGCGGTCGCAGCGCCGGCATGCCTGTCAAGGGTAACAGGGGACACAAGTACACAAAAATAATAGCGCCGCTCGTACACCCGTCTCACACAGTTGGGACTACGAAGGGCGCCGGACTACCGTCGGCCATGCGACTGACCGACAACGCGATCGATTACGTTCACTGGGACGATCCCAACGAGCTGGTCGATCGACTTCGACTGCTAGACGCTTCTCGTCGGGCCGGCAACAACGCTCACGACAACGAAATTCTGTCGATAATCGAGGAACTTCGCGAGGCCGGTTTCGTCGTAAATTGATCGGTCGCGTCGATCGCAACGGCAGTACGTATCGCGCGCTATCCAGCGCCTCCTCCGCGCGCGCGCAAGATGTCCGTGAACAAATTCGGCATGTCTCTGACAAATCGGAGCAACGGTGACGGAATCGACGGTGCGTCCACGGTGCGATTACGCTCCTCGATCGAATCCCTGCGTAACTACACGCGCAACAACGCGCTCTTTATGAGCAAGGGTTCTTACGACGCGAGGGAGCGCAAGATACGGCGGGTAGCCGCGCCGGAGATCGACACCGACGCGACGAACAAGAGCTACGTCGAGGACGCGATCGGACGATCGAAGAGAAGCGCGACCGAAGAATTGACAGGCGAAATAGCGGCGGTGAGGAACGACGCGCTTCTCTCGAATCGAAACTCTTACGACGCGCGGGATCGCAAGATACGGCGGGTAGCCGCGCCGGAGGTCGACACCGACGCGACGAAAAAGAGCTACGTAGAGGGCGCGATCGGGCGGCTCAAGAGCGTCGTGATCGAAGAGATCAAGAAGAACGACGCGACGCTGAGGAACGACGCGCTCCGCTTGAGTCAGGGCTCTTACCACGCGAGGGAGCGCAAGATACGAGGGGTAGCCGCGCCGGAGGTCGACACCGACGCGACGAACAAGAGCTACGTAGAGGGCGCAATCGGGCGGCTCAAGAGCGTCGTGATCGAAGAGATCAAGAAGAACGACGCGACGGAAGAATTGAGAGGCGGAATCGCGACGCTGAAGAACGACGCGCTCCGTTTTAACGAGGATTCCTACGACGCGTCAAAGCGCAAGATACGACGCGTGGCCGCGCCGGAGTTCGGCACCGACGCGACGAACAGGAGTTACGTGGAGGACGCGATCGAACGGTTCAAGAGCGCCGTGATCGAAGAGATCGAGAAGAAGAACACCGTCGATCGAGAGTTCACGGGCGTCATCGTGACAAACGCGAACCAGGGTTTGAGAGACGAAATCGCGACGTTTCGAAACGACGCGCTTCTCTTGCGCGAAGATTCGTACGACGCGTCGGAGCGCAAGATACGACGCGTTGCCGCGCCGGAGGTCGGCACCGACGCGACGAACATGGGCTACGTCTAGGGAGCGATCGCGGAGCTCAGAAAGAACTTCAAAGATCTGATAAGAGAATTTAGAAGCCAGTTCGTAACTGTGAAGAATACCGTGGATAAGCACGAAATCCAGATCGCCAGAATTCTGAGTATATTGAACCTTCTTGAGCAATGAGCGTGGAAAAACGGAGACTCGTGGAGGAATTGCACGCGCCGGCGCGAAAAAACTTTTCTCGCCGCCGCGTCGTGGTGCGCGGTTACGACGACCTGTGGCAGGCCGACGTGGTCGAGATGCGTCCCTATTCGCGCGAAAACGCGGGTCACAATTACATTCTGACGGTCATCGATGTGCTGAGTAAGTACGCCTGGGCGATCCCGCTCAAGAATAAGAGCGGAAAGGAGGTCGCGACGGCTCTCGGAAAGATCTTTCGCGAGGACGCGCGACACCCTAGGAATCTGCAAACGGACAAAGGAAAGGAATTCTACAACGCCGACGCGCGCAAAATCTTCGACGCGCGCAGGGTGAATCACTACTCCACGTATTCGGTGATGAAAGCGTCGGCGGTGGAGAGATTCAATCGCATGTTGAAAAACGACATGTGGAAGCTCTTCACGCTCCAGGGATCGTACAGATGGATAGACTCGCTGCCGCGCCTCTTGTCGAATTACAATCGTCGCAGACACAGAACGATCGGAATGCGTCCGGCGGACGTGACGCCCACCGTCGCCGAAAAACTGTTGCGCACGGTGTACAGTCGCGCGAAGATCGCCGCGCCGGCGAGATTTCGAGTCGACGATCCGGTGCGCGTGAACAAATTCAAAACGATCTTCGAAAAGGGCTACACTCCCAATTGGACCACCGAGATATTTCGCGTAGCCAAAGTACAAAGGACCAATCCCGTTACGTATCTGCTGAAAGACGTTCGCGGAGAAGCGATAGCCGGAGGATTCTACGAACACGAGTTGCTGCGCGTCTCCAATCCCGACGTCTATCTCGTGGAAAAAGTCCTGCGTAAGCGCGGCAATCGAGCGTACGTGAAGTGGCTGGGGATGGACAGTTCGCACAATTCCTGGATAGATAAGGCATCTGTAGTGTAACTGAAATAATTAGACATTCGTAAATACGCGCAAGGTGTATTTTATTGTTAATAAAATAATTTACACATTCATTGGTTTGTTTCTTACGTGCTATTGATTTTTCTAAGATAAAACAGTTTTAGAAAGCGCATGATATTGTTTTTTTTTTACAACTGTATTCCGTAATGTCCCCACGGAAGCGTTTCCTCGCTGTCCAACGTCACGTATCGCTTATCGTCGTGCGGACTGAGAGCTAGTTTTTGCTCCGACACGGTGTGAACCTCGTGCAACGTCGAGCGTATGCACGACTGGCGCGTCCTCAGCTCGCGCGCGTCCCGCAAGCACGCCACGTAATCCTCGAACGTGATCTTCTTCGCGACTACGTTTCTTTTAACACCCTTTATTCTTTTGGTGTCGTCGCGTCCGAGTACCCTGTAGGTGTACAGTCGTTCACGGAAAGGTTGCAACACTTTTTTTTGGATGGGTTTTGGAACGCACGAATATTTCGAGACTGCGAGCCACTGCGTCTAGGGAGCAGCCGTGACCAGCAGTGAGCTGCAGTGAGAGGTTAAGACAGCTGTCAAAAGAACACATACAGGGTGTATACATAGTGAAAGACATATCTTACAGCGTAACATCTGATAACAAGTAGGAACAAGACATCTTATATAACGTTATACTTTTTACGATATTTTAATTTAAATAAATAATTAAATAAGTAAACAAATAAATAAATATATTTATTTAAATTAAAATATTTAAATTTAAAAAAAAATATATATAGAGTAATTCCAATAACTTTCAAGTCTTAAATTATTTGTTATCTATTTCTATACGTTGTAGAATTTTGCCAAAGGACTGGAATAGGAGAAAATTTTATTTTGCAACAAATATTCTATATTTATAATTATAACTCAGATATGATTTGCTTTACGAAGATGCAGACTGTAGTAACCATCATATATATTCTTGCAGATAATATAAAGAAACGAGGAACTGTCTCCTTGCGCAAACGTTTATGGCATTCTCTTCTGCGTGTTCACAAGTGGATGAGCATGAGTGGATACATCTATTCATGGCTTTCGTGAACCATTTCCAAGGAAAGTCCCACGACCACCTGCAGGTTGAACGATAAATAATATCATTCAGAATGTTTTTTCTAACGAACAATTGTCCAAGGTGAACAGATTCGCAGAAACTTATTTCAATCAAGATCCAAATACTTTGTCAAGCATTATAAAGCTGATAGAAAAGCGTAAAAATAATCTTAAAGAGGCCGTACTTATTTTTACAAGCCGATTTGGGAGAAATGAAAGTGACCAATTGATCTGATCAATCAAAAATATCAAGTGTGACGCAAGACATATAATTATCTGCATAATTTTTCAAATATTATTTTTATTTATTATCACCGTTTTGTAAATAATATTTTATTCATTTTTAATTATTTCTAATAGGTCTTAATATTTTTCGAGTTCAACGAGTTCTGAGCTGAGCGTTGAATGACGGCCGAAGAGGACGACCACGACGGCTCGCGCCGCCACGGAAGCCTTGCAGCAAGGAAGATCCGCGGGAGGCCAAGGCACGGGACCGAGCTCGGATCCCCGGAACCGGCGCGAGAACACCGATCGGTTCACCTCGCCCAGGCCCGGCACGTAAAATAATGGCGTCGCTTTTTAATATTTAGTATTTTATTAATAGTCTAGAAGCTACTGATAAAATTATCTGTGACATATTACTGTTGTGTAATTAACAAATAATTTATATAGTATTATAGATTTGGTGTTGTTTAATATCCTTCGTAAAATATCTTTTATAAACGCACTAAACGTACTTTGATTTATTACATTTGATAGAGCGAGTAAATTTTTTAAATTGAATATATAATACTTTGTAGACATTATGTAATAGTATTATTTGCTAATAGAATACTTAAATTTCAATATAAATTTTTATTATAATCGTTGATAGACTTTGAAGAAAAGACATGAAATAATGGCGTCGCTTTGTAATAAAAAGCTTTATCTCTAAACAGTAGTTATTACTATTTGAAGAATAAAAATTGTATTTCTGTTGAATCTTCAAAATTATATTTAATATTGTTCATAACTCTTTATTATCTTATACATTGCATATATTTTCGTCTATTTTAAGTAAATTAATTTTTCGGAATATGATGTATGATGTATGAATATTTTATTATCACTTTTGTAGATCACTTATTTCAATCGCAATATTGAAAGATATTATGTATTTCTATCGTTGTTAAAGAACTTGAGGTATAATATATTATGAACACAGATTCCATATATCGGATTCCATGTATCGGATTCTTATTATTTTTCACTGTGTATGCTTTACATTTATTTATTATAGTCAGCTGAAACTATTTTTATATTGTGAGTATAAATTAATACATATTCTGTTAACGTTGAAATATCGAAATAATCGGTTTCAAATCAAGCGCAAGAAATATGTTTACTTTTAAATAAGGTTTTATATTATTTTTACGTATTATTATTATTTCTAAAAGTCTTTGGACAATTTTTAATTTTTTATGTTATTTCTAAATATTTTTGTAACATTTTGTTTGTATTAATAATTCCAGCTATTAGTACAATTTCGAATTCTTATTGTGATATATATGACACATAATTTACTGCCATCTGATTGGTAGTAAAGTATGCATGTGTTTTATAATATTCACACTACTGTGTCTCTTTATTTTATATACTATTATATATATTAAAATAATTTATTTTTTAGATATCACTCGATTTAGCGACTAGATTAAATTCGATAGACACGTTAGAAGAATTTATGCAGCTTCTTCACGGTTTTAACAGCGAGCGAAAAGGGTATCGCGTTTACCAGTAAGTATAATTTGCTACTGCGTTATCTTTATTACGTGCTAAGTGCAAATGCAAATAATGCAATGGCAAATGATAATCTTAAGGAAAACCTGTCATGGAAGAAGGAGCAAATCGAACTTACTCTTTGCAAATTTCACTTTATTAAATAGAAATATAAATAACAACTTATTATTATCATAATTAATTATCAAAAACTAGAAAATACGTTGCCAAAACAAACATTTGGAAATATATTGGTATATCGATCACGTTCCAATGTCGCATAATCACATATTAAATTCTTAAATACAGCTACAATCAAATGCATTACAATTATATATTACGGTTATCGTAGGAAAATTAACAGTTTGTGGAGATGTGTGCAAATGTATTTAAGAATTTAATATGTGATTATGCGACATTGGAACGTGATCGATATACCAATATATTGAAGAACATTGTAATTAGGCTTCTCACAAGCTCGCCTCTTATACTAGCGCGTGATGATTTTTGATTACGAGAAAGTGACGCGTGGTATAGCCGCGTCGCGGCAGCGTGCGGTACTAGCGCTCGCGGTAATTGTTGTAAAATTATTTCCACCAGGGTCAGCATGTGATTATCATGAGTTGGCTAAGTAACGTCAATATCTGAGCTCATATATTTCCTCATATACATGTTAACTTGTACTCATGATGTGTATCATCACAATATGATCACAAGACATACATCACATTTCGGTCAATATCAGAAGATCATGACGTGATGAAATCTGATCATCAGGCATTGCTATCTGGGAGGTTTTCCTTAAGATTATCATTTGCCATTGCATTATTTGCATTTGCACTTAGCACGTAATAAAGATAACGCAGTAGCAAATTATACTTACTGGTAAACGCGATACCCTTTTCGCTCGCTGTTAAAACCGTGAAGAAGCTGCGTAAATTCTTCTAACGTGTCTATCGAATTTAATCTAGTCGCTAAATCGAGCGATATCTAAAAAATAAATTATTTTAATATATATAATAGTATATAAAATAAAGAGACACAGTAGTGTGAAAATTATAAAGCACATCCATACTTTACTACCAATCAGATGGCAGTAAATTATATCATATATATCACAATAAGAATTCGAAATTGTACTAATAGCTGGAATTATTAATACAAACAAAATGTTACAAAAATATTTAGAAATAACATAAAAAATTAAAAATTGTCCAAAGACTTTTAAAAATAATAATAATACGTAAAAATAATATAAAACCTTATTTAAAAGTAAACATATTTCTTGCGCTTGATTTGAAACCGATTATTTCGATATTTCAACGTTAACAGAATATGTATTAATTTATACTCACAATATAAAAATAGTTTCAGCTAACTATAATAAATAAATGTAAAGCATACACAGTGAAAAATAATAAGAATCCGATACATGGAATCCGATATATGGAATCTGTGTTCATAATATATTATACCTCAAGTTCTTTAACAACGATAGAAATACATAATATCTTTCAATATTGCGATTGAAATAATGATCTACAAAAGTGATAATAAAATATTCATACATCATACATCATATTCCGAAAAATTAATTTACTTAAAATAGACGAAAATATATGCAATGTATAAGATAATAAAGAGTTATGAACAATATTAAATATAATTTTGAAGATTCAACAGAAATACAATTTTTATTCTACAGATAGTAATAACTACTGTTTAGAGATAAAGCTTTTTATTACAAAGCGACGCCATTATTTCATGTCTTTTCTTCAAAGTCTATCAACGATTATAATAAAAATTTATATTGAAATTTAAGTATTCTATTAGCAAATAATACTATTACATAATGTCTACAAAGTATTATATATTCAATTTAAAAAATTTACTCGCTCTATCAAATGTAATAAATCAAAGTACGTTTAGTGCGTTTATAAAAGATATTTTACGAAGGATATTAAACAACACCAAATCTATAATACTATATAAATTATTTGTTAATTACACAACAGTAATATGTCACAGATAATTTTATCAGTAGCTTCTAGACTATTAATAAAATACTAAATATTAAAAAGCGACGCCATTATTTCACGTGCCGGGCCTGGGCGAGGTGAACCGATCGGTGTTCTCGCGCCGGTCCCGGGGATCCGAGCTCGGTCCCGTGCCTTGGCCTCCCGCGGATCTTCCTTGCTGCGAGGCTTCCGTGGCGGCGCGAGCCGTCGTGGTCGTCTTCTTCGGCCGTCATTCAACGCTCAGCTCAGAACTCGTTGAACTCGAAAAATATTAAGACGTATTAGAAATAATTAAAAATGAATAAAATATTATTTACAAAACGGTGATAATAAATAAAAATAATATTATTTGAAAAATTATGCAGATAATTATATGTCTTGCGTCACATTTGATATTTTTGATTGATCAGATCAATTGGTCACTTTCATTTCTCCCAAATCGGTTTGTAAAAATAAGTACGGCCTCTTTAAGATTATTCTTACGCTTTTCTATCAGCTTTATAATGCTTGACAAAGTATTTGGATCTTGATTGAAATAAGTTTCTGCGAATCTGTTCACCTTGGACAATTGTTCGTTAGAAAAAACATTCTGAATGATATTATTTATCGTTCAACCTGCAGGTGGTCGTGGGACTTTCCTTGGAAATGGTTCACGAAAGCCATGAATAGATGTATCCACTCATGCTCATCCACTTGTGAACACGCAGAAGAGAGTGCCATAAACGTTTGCGCAAGGAGACAGTTCCTCGTTTCTTTATATTATCTGCAAGAATATATATGATGGTTACTACAGTCTGCATCTTTGTAAAGCAAATCATATCTGAGTTATAATTATAAATATAGAATATTTGTTGCAAAATAAAATTTTCTCCTATTCCAGTCCTTTGGCAAAATTCTACAACGTATAGAAATAGATAACAAATAATTTATTGAAAGTTATTGGAATTACTCTATATATATATATTTTTTAATTTAAATATTTTAATTTAAATAAATATATTTATTTATTTGTTTACTTATTTAATTATTTATTTAAATTAAAATATCGTAAAAAGTATAACGTTATATAAGATGTCTTGTTCCTACTTGTTATCAGATGTTACGCTGTAAGATATGTCTTTCACTATGTATACACCCTGTATGTGTTCTTTTGACAGCTGTCTTAACCTCTCACTGCAGCTCACTGCTGGTCACGGCTGCTCCCTAGACGCAGTGGCTCGCAGTCTCGAAATATTCGTGCGTTCCAAAACCCATAAAAAAAAAGTGTTGCAACCTTTCCGTGAACGACTGTACATCTTCGCTCTGAGGCCTACGAACTCCGTCATGATCGCGCCGTTGTTCTCGTCCTTCATCAGACCGGGCACCTTCTTGTTGACTCGCGGCATACCGTGCGCGTTATTCTCCGCGTAATCGCTCGTGTCGAACCTGTCTATGTCGCGTCTCATACGCTCGTACGCGTCTTCGCACTCCAGCGAATAGATCAGGCTATCGGTGTACAGAATTCGACACCGGTCGCGATAGAGCGGCGCCATGTAGTCGTAGTGAAACTCGTAGAGACGCGTCTTGGATATCTCGAGAATACACATACCCACGTAGACCGGCTTGTTGAATTTTACCTCGAGCTTCCGCAGCTCGATCGCGACCAGATTCTCCGAGAAGACGCTTCTACTGTGAAAGTTCGGCCTGCCGATCAACGCCTCCGCGCCGTATCTCCCGTCCCATCGCGTCACGAGACGCACGTCCACGTGAGCGCGCACGTTCTCCATCGTTTTGCCGAATACAGCATTGTTCATCAGTTTGTGCATGTTCCGTTCGAACTCGTTGCTCGCGCGCGTCCTGAACGTCGTGTTCAGCTCGATGTAGCCGCGAAGCCACGGTGACTGGGCGAATCGCAGCACTCGACGAACGCGAGTCAGACGCAAACCGAGTCGCAGACATTGCTGCAAGTTTCGATAGTGCGTCACGTAGCGCGATTTGTCGTAGAGAGTAGCGAGCAGTTTCTCCTGCCGCTTACCGGGCGGTTTATCGCGCGTCGGGCACAGCGGCAGGTCCGCGTGGGCGTCGTGCAGTTCCGGCGGATACTCGAGATCCACCTCCAGAATGTAACCGACCTCGCTGTCCGTCGGCACGGTCGTCACGTCGAAATTCTCGGGGTCGTCGAGCCACTGGAAATTCGCGTACTGCAGCGATTCGCCCATAGCCCAACCGTACAGATTGTTCACGTCGTAATACATGAGATACGTAGTGGCCTAGGACGAGTCGTACGTCGGTACGTGCCTGTTGTTGGCTCGCGCGTACCTGAGCAAACATTGACTGAGCCCGCCGCGTATTCCGCGTTCCACGAACATCGCCATGTCGATGTCGGTGAGCAGCTCGAAACGCACGTTGGTGTACCTCAACATGGCGTCCCACGTGTACCCCGGCAATGTATAATAATACGCGGGATCCAGCCCATAACTCGCTAGACACGTGTCCCGAAAATTTTCAAAGATATCCGCCAGAAGAAGCACGTCGGTCTTGAGATACAGATCGCTGTACTCGCCGAGATCCCGCACGCGAAAACGTCGCCAGACCCTCGTCGCGTGCTCGTAATCGCTCTCGCTCGCGGTCTCGTCGGTCAGGGAGCTGTAAAAGACCTCGCGCGGCGGAAGCTCGGTCTCCCGCAGTTTGTCCTCGCTGTCGACGTACTCGTACGGAAATACTCCCTTGCGAGTGAGCAGATCGAGATCCTCCGTGCTCAATTCCGCGTTCTCCGAGCGCGTTATTCTCAGCTTGTCCTTGTCCAGATAGGACGCCAGGGTTTCGAGACTCGCGGCTAAAAATTTGTACGAGTCTACGAATCGAAGCTTCACGAATCGATTATACATCCCGTCCGTTTGCGTCTCCTTAACGGTCTTCGAGAAAGATATGTAATTTTCCTTCGTAAGCGGCAGGAGATCGACCCCACCCTCGAAATCGTTCGCGATTTTCTCGATGATAAAGTGCGCGTCGTAACCCGACAGATTGTGGAAGAACACGGGAATCACGTACACGTTTCTGTAATTCAGATTGCAACGAGAATGCGCCGGACCTCTGTAGCGTCCGGTTAGATGACATTGATCTCGCATGCGCTTATCCTCCGGTTGGAACGCTTTCCGACACACGTGACAATGCGTCGCGCGCTGAAATTCGAGTTTCTCGTCCTCCGTAAGTTCTACCATCGATATATTGGTGGAGAATTTAATCTTAGCGTGACGTGCAAGAACGCGAAGCTCGTTCACGAACCACGAAACGCAGTCGTCGCCGCGACGATATCTGTACGCGGATACGGTATCGTCGTAGATGCAGCACAGATAGTAGCCCAGGCTGAACGGTACGTGACGCTGATAAGCGTATCTTTTCGTTCTCGCGCCTCCTTCGGCATTCTCCCTCTCCCGCTGTTCGAGAAGACACTCCAGATCCGCGTACACCACGAAGGGGAGTCGCTCCTTTCTGTCGCGATTGTCGAACGACAGCCACTTATCGTCCTCGTTCGGAAGAACGATGGCGCAGTCGTTCATTCGGCCGCAGTCGACGCTGTGAGCGGCCAACTTTTCACGCGTATAGAAATAGTGTAGACATCTGCGAAGTAACGTGCGTGCGATTACTATGCGTATATAAAATAACACCGCGTCGTTTCCTTATTCCTCAGGTTGCTTTACTTACCAATCGCAAACGTGCTTCGCACACCGTTTCGCGGTCAATTGCGAATTCACCAATCGCGACAGATTCTTTATCCAGGCGAAATGGCCCCTGTTGACGCCGCGTAGCGTATCGCGCAGATACAGGAGATTTACGTGTCTATCCCTCTTATCGTCGGTTAACCGCAGAGGCACGATCGCGTTGCGGTCGGCGCCCCGTCCAAACTTATCTTTTTTTTCGATTCCTTCCCGGGTTGTAAATACGTTGATCGATACGTCGTTTTGACGTTCGAACTTTCCGATCTGTTTCAGATCTATGGGAAACTTGATCCCGTCGAGATTCAGCACCGTCGCGTAATCGGGATACGAGCCGCATCGTTCGGCGTTGTGTTTGGCGGGATACAGAGCCGCGACCACCGCACGCGCGAAACACGTGTCGTTCTCCGATCGCACGTTGACCACCGCCTGTTTAAGTCTTATACCTAGCGGTATCTTCATCCAACATCCCACATGCATGGGATTACATTTGTTCACGTTCACCGTTAGGTTGAGTATTCGCGACAACGCCCATCCGCTGTCGCATTCCTGAAATTCGTCCAACGCCGCTAGAATCGCGTCGCGCACGTGCTTTTCGTACCACTCGCCCAGATCGGACCCTTGGAGGAGCTGTTCGTTCCGCGTAGCGATACTCTTCACATCGGTCTTAACGTCCGCTACGAATTCCCCATTGAATATGGTATTGACCTTCAGACACACGTATCTGTTCAAATTATCCTGCACTTTTTCGAGCACGGTGCCCTTCGCATCCTCGAGAAATCGCGCTGGTTCGATGTACGTAGAGTTCGTCACAGCGCCGGTGAGTACGCGACTTTGGAACGCTGTATCGATCTCGACCCACGAAAATCCTCCGCTAACGCCGCTGCTGCTACCGCCGTCCCCACCGTCCAGACCGGCACCTACGACGCGTTCGAATCGTCGGCGCAGATCCTCCCTCGAACCTTCCAATCGCGCTATTCGAGCCACCAGAGCGTTCACGGCCCCCGTGTTTCCTCGCCCCCCAGATTGTCTGACTCGAGTAGGTAAGCTACGTTAGTCCTAAATCACTCTGTGTGCGTGCATGCGTGTGTGTGTCACCGTGTGTGCGTGCGTGTGTGTGTGTGTGATAATCGACAGGATCTCGTTATCGTAACCCGTTTTCGGGCGCCGCGGGGAGGGGGTGGGGGTACCGCGTTTCCGGCGCCGCGGGGGAGGGGTCCGCGGGGTGAGGGGACCCGCGTTCGCGTTTTCGCCGCGCCGCGGGGTGAGGGGACCCGCGTGCAACGGCCGCGTCGGTCCGCGTGACGTCACACGGCACGCTCCCGCTCGCGTTATCTCTCCCTCGTAGATGTTCTCTCGCGCCCCCGTCCCCCGTTCGCGCGCGTCTTCTCGTTTGCGCGGTCTCTCACGCTCCAACTCGGGTGATCTCTTCATTCATTCTCCATTATATTTAAACTTATTTAATGTATAAATAATATTATATGTTAAGCTTTTTTAAACATATTTAAATTATAATGTTTATATGAATCATATATAATCTTTTTTTTTTACTATTTTTATAAAATCATTTGCCCTATTTAAGCATCACTATTACTAGCTTATCTAAAGGGAATGGAATCGGCGAAATAACTGAAAACAGATTTTAAAAATTATTTTATATTTTATATTTTATATTTTGAAGTTATACATTTCTTCAAATAATGTATTTGAAGTTTTTCGAAATAATTTTACCAAATTTCCGGCTCGTAGATACGCATTTCGAACAAAATTTGTAAATCGAATATGTCTTCCTCGCCGCTCTGCTCCCATATTAGATCGTTGGCTTCACGATCAATCGATCTGAAATAGCGAGTCCACCTTTGATGCTCCAAATTTGAGAAGCCATCGATTCTCACCTCATCACGATATAATCGCTGAACCGTCGCTGAAATCAGATTACATAAAATTAAAAAATGTTAAAAATATAAAGATACGAAGTATACATACCTGGCCACGAAGAATTCGAATTTTCATCATGTCTGTAACGCGCACCTCAACGATGGGTATGTTATCAACCCATACTATCTGTAAAAGTTATATACCAGTTAATATTTACAAATTTGCACTTTAATCGCGAATTGTTATACACACCCCAGTCGTTGGATAAGATATTTGAATCACATCTTCAATATAAGCCATTATATAGCAGTTATGTAACAAAATGCATGTAATAAGCCGTATGTTTGCAAAGAGAGACGGTGCTCTGACCCGAGGCAGAGCTCAATTTATAAGGAACGAAAAATGTAGAGAGAGGGTTGTACGTGATTTATCTGCGGCATTGAAAAAAACTAGCTGTCATGAAAAATAATCTTCTACTTACCGTTGCATCTTGCAATCGCGGGTGGATACTTTGAACCGCTATCGAATATAATGAGAAGCGAGGATGCGCGTGATTTATCTGTGGCATATTATGTTATGCGAAAATAATCCTTGCGAGAAAAAAGACAGCTATTGAACAGC
This sequence comes from Temnothorax nylanderi, assembly GCF_030848795.1. Taxonomy (NCBI): domain Eukaryota; kingdom Metazoa; phylum Arthropoda; class Insecta; order Hymenoptera; family Formicidae; genus Temnothorax; species Temnothorax nylanderi. The sequence continues at coordinate 34,777 of NW_027250087.1, forward strand.
TATCAAACAACTAAAACATCTTTAAAAACAACTAAAAACAACTAAAAAAACAGCTATCAAACAACTAAAAACAGCTATCAAACAACTAAAACATCTTTAAAAACAGCTATCAAACAACTAAAACATCTTTAAAAACAACTAAAAACAACTATCAAACAGCTATCAAACAACTAAAAAACTACTAAAACAGTTTTAAAAACAGCTATCAAACAACTATCAAACAACTAAAAACATCTTTAAAAACAACTAAAAACAATTAAAAACAACTATCAAACAGCTATCAAACAATTAAAAACAACTAAAACAGCTATCAAACAACTATCAAACAACTAAAAACAGCTTTTGAACAGCTAAAACAGCTTTTGAGAACAGCTAAAACATCTATATTATACTACAAACTATGTGGGAAAAAGGAAATAAAACATTTTATATATACATATATATAGTTTATTTAAAAAATCATAATTTTTTCTGGTGTCGCGACCACCAGTTAAATATTTTTAATACATTTTGTAATGCGCAATTCTTAACATGTTTTTCACATCTTATAGTATTAGTAACATCTAGATTATTTAAAGATTCGATATCTTCGTAATCGGCATCCAAAGTCTCAATGTTTAGATTTTTTCTAGCTTTATTCTCAAGTAGATCCACCAGCCATTTTCGTTTCTGGCATCCCTTGACGTACACAAGAGTCGACGTCTCGTCGCCCTCTCCAAGCACGGCCGATGTAATTAAATGTTTCGCCATGCTGTATGACACGTTTCCATCCTCCCATCGTAGTCCATGGTGATTTGCAATCAACCAAGAAGCGCATGATTTGTCGGATTTCATGAGGAGACTCCATGGCATGGGACATGTAAAAATGTAATGCGCCAAAACGATCCCGTTTCTCAGAACCGCCACCTCCTTTACGACAAATTTCATCCCGACGGTGAAGCCTTGCAGATCGACAAACGTTGGTACGATCATGACGAAACGACGGAGCAATCTGTATCTTATCGCGGTACATCAGTGCTTCTTATATCGCAATACCCGCTGATATTGCAATTTACATGATTTTGCGCACTACGTTCGACAATGGACAGTATTCGATTACGTGATCATGCAAGATGAGACAATAGGCGGTAGTATTTGCCGGTACATTCTCTTTGCAGTCAAATTCTATTCGCACATCCACGGTGGCGCTCTTGACAGATTCGTTTTGTCGCGAGTAATCGATGATAACAAAAGGTCCTTTTGTCAGAAATGTAACCACGGTGCAAAGCGTATCGAAGCAGTCGTATCCGTAATAAGTTTTACAAAAACACGCATACATATCGAAAAGGACGGGCTTGGAAAAATTCCCCGTTCGCGCACGTCTTCTCGCTCCCGTCACCCATTATAGTTAGATCATTTTTATATTATTTTAAGTGATTTATTTATTGGAAATAAGAGGAAGAATATTTAATAATTTATATGAGACAGATGAGAAAAACGTTTAATGATCGCGCGACGAATGCGGCACGCGCATTCTTATCGAGAGTTACCGCTCTGTAATTCTAAACCGCTGACGGTGGACAAGGGTACGGTAGACAGAAGGAAAGATAATTTTAGATACAGTGATATGCATTTTAATATACATTTATTTCTCATGTAATGCATCGTGTATAATATTATCTGCAGCATACGCCAACAGTTCGCAATCAATAATCGAATTTTTATCATAAAATTCACGCAAGATTCTAACTGCATTACATTTATCGGCGATACAATTTTGTCGTAAAATGGCTACAAATTGTTTAAATTTTTCACTTACGCCATGAACATTTTGGCATAGTTGAAAATACACATTCTCGACGCAATGTTCTAGTTCGAACAGGAAGAGTACGGTTGATGGTTTCATGTACAAGCTGGTGGCGCACGATGTCAATTTTACAATATCTGCGTCACGTATTTTAACGAGTTCCAGATCTCGAAACGCTAGCGATGATGGCGCTGGTGACTGCACGAGTCGCTGAATATCTGCACGTTTTTCGATGAATGTCACCCACGTTGCATGAGGCAGAATTATCCGATTGCCTCGGTTATCACCAATAAGTATATCCACAGAGGACATAGGTCCCACGTTGATTCCAACATCCAAAAATTTATACGCTGTCGATGTCAAGGCAAATTTTCTTCCCAAAATACGAGGCGTGTAGCGGGGTTTATCAAAACTGAAAAAATACAATTATGTTTATAAAAGTTTTTTTTTTGCACAAGTATATACGAAAATTAGCAGTACTTACTCATTGTGCTGTTTCTCGCACGTTTCATCCTGAATCGGAACGTAGTAGTTCATTATACCCTCATACATATCGAAGTGGTATCTGTAGAATCCTCGGAGCGAATGGGGATACAAATATTAGCGGACCCCATTTTATTTTGCACTCCCCACCACACTGTAAACCGAGCGCGTTTCCAATAGGCAGATGTGACAAGTTTGATCTGAAGATAATCCCATGTGTTGATCCTTCATTATAAACATCACGAACACTACCTTGAATCGTACAGCAACATGTTTTAAGGTAGCTTTGTGCAAACATACAATTGTTTGCAGTTTTACTGATATGCAATACAGAATGTTTAGGACACCGCTTGTTAGTGCAAGTGAGCACGTTTCGAAATCCAACTTCTCTGCCACGCAGCAAACGCACTATCGACGAGCAATAACGTCCGTCCGTTCCCATACTCTCTTTTTACAGATATATCAATCAACTCTCAACTGCACGAGTAAATCTTGACTGCGCGCTAGAATCCTCGCAGACCATTTATACATACAAAAATGCGAATCTTGCAAATGTACGGATGCTGAGATCACGGTGAAATTAGATATGATAAAAAAGCAAACGATGCATTATTAGTAGAATATAAAATGACGAATCTGGGACATACGCTCAGTAGTCGAAAATTGGAAGTCGTGAGTACAATAAAGTGTGTCAGGAAGAGGATCGTGTAATAAAATGTGTTTTGTAGAAATACCGCGAGAAATTAAATTGAAGAAAGCGGTGATAAATGTGCGATCAATGGATAATGCATGTTTCGCATGGTCAGTGGTGGCTGCTCTGCATCCAGCCCAAAGAAATGCAGAACGGGAATCGTCGTATCCTCATTACACGTCGGTGCTAAATCTTACAGACATTGAGTTTCCAATGACGATGGATCAAATTAAACAGTTTGAAAATCACAACGATATATCAATCAACGTCTTCAGCATCGAGAAAAAAAACAAGGAACTTGCTATCCTGCCAATACGGGTTACTGGTCGAAAGATGGACAGACATGTAAATCTGCTGTACGTGCAGGACCCACGAGACAACAATGGTGGGCATTTTGCGTGGATCAAGAACCTATCCCGCCTCGTGAGCTCGCAAATCAACAGGCACCGTGGTCAGAAATACTTTTGCGATCGGTGAGTATATTGTGGTGGCAATTTGTTGTGCCGGACTCCGATTCAAGGGATCGGAACAGAGTTCGTTCTGGATCCGCCGGGAGGAAGGGACAATCACTTGGCCAGTCACTTGTTCAAACGACACTTTAATAAACTCTTCAATTAATTAATACAAATGGCTTCTTTGATTCACTGCCCTGACTTGCGGGCGTTCGTTATAGAATAGGTTACGTCGGTCGTGCGCGATTAGTCTTACGTTCTAGACTGCCCGCCGTTCCTTGGAAGGGCGGGCTTTTATCGCCTCGGCATCGCTGACTTAGCAGTCAGCGATTTTGACTTCGCGATCAACGTCCTAGCGGGCTGGTGAAATCCCGAATGACCATATATGGTCATTGCCGCGACGCGTGCTGGCTTTCGCGTCATCGGTCCTCGTCGCTAGGGTCGGATTACCAAGTAATCCGGCCCTCGGTGTTGCCAGGTGCCATTCTCTATCGCGAATACGTTGTGCGCTCACAACATCCCTTCCCCCGTGGAAAAAGAAAAACTGAGGTATGAAGTTTTTCGTTTCATTTGTTTTACATATAGGATATTGTTTTCTTTTCCCATGGAGGTTACATTATTCGTTATTTTATTTTTCCTGTAATAGTAATTCCGATTCCTATTATTATAATTTATGTCGCATACAAATTTTGTGTCGAGTTACGGTTTTCTTTATCTATCGCTAGGAGGGTAGGTGTGGTTTTCGATATTATGAATATGTTTTTATTATCGTACACCGGAAGGGGTGTTCTGCATACAATTTCGTGGTTAGGATACGTTAGGATTATCATGTAGTATGTATTTATTTTCACCTAGTTTTGAACAGTGTTCCAATTGTCGGTTTGTATTTCGAAAGGAAAATGTGCTCTTTGGGATAGGTGAGTCGTCGCTTCTCTCATTTCGGTTATAATGTTTTCGAGGGGAAGTAGTCGCCCAAGTGCTATTCCGATCTTAGAGTACGTGAGATACGCTAAAACGTCTTCTACATCGTTTGTTAATTTGTTGATTATCGCAGTTATTGCTAACAGGTGTTCGTCTATTTCCTCGCGATGCGCTAGATTCGATACTCGTTGTTCTACTCGTTTCGTGATGTTCGCTAATAATGATTATCCTATTAATATTATAATATTCGCGTTTAAAATAGGCTTTTCCTTGTTTTATTTATTAATATGTATCTATATTTTGCTTTTACTCCTTTATAACTGCTTTTAAACGGTTGGCGTGGACGCGTAACGTCTTTCGTTTTGTTTTAATAGTATAGTTCACGTCGCTATGCTTTTCGAGGATCACGTACGGTCCGATCCATTGGGACTCGAGTTTTTTCGATCGTCCGCGTCGTACTGTCTCGTCATGTAATAGTACCTTGTCACCTACTTTAAACGTGTCCTTGTTACTCTTTTTGTCGCATGGTGGTTTTGCCTTGCTTAATTTTCTGCTGGCGTAGATGTTCGGTCGAACTTGGCCTACTGGCCCCTGAGAACGCACGGCTCCGGTGGCGAAATCTGATGCGTCCGTCGCCGCGCTCAGCTTATCTTCTTTTAAATAAAATACATTGCAAATTTTTCCTAGTGCTTTTCGCTCTTTGCTATTTAATTGATCAGTTTGCAATTGCGCGTATAATTTTTTGAATTGCGCTGAAATGGATTCGCGTTTTTTGGTCGCGTGTAACGTGAGTACGTTAGTTGTGTCACTTACCGGCTTCTCTTTTAGAGTTACGCGCGGTATGGGTGTCTCTACTAATTTTTCCACGCCGTTGGACATGCTTATCGGGCATTCGAAATCTGTCGGCTCCATCAAACAGTGTCCGATAAATACTCTTGGTGTAGGTTCTTTACCTTTTACGATACCTACTCTGCTGCGGGGTGGTGAGTTCACCTTCTTATATGGTCGGAGTTTAAATGTAACTCTTCCGATGTGTACCTGCTTTGTGGCGTGTGAGATAACGGCTTTGCGCTTTGTGAGGAAATCATTCCCCAGTATTCCCTCATGATCGATCGGGAATTCATCCTCTACCACGTACATGGTATGGCGTATTTTCTGGCTTCCGAGGTCTACGGTTGCTTTTATTTTTCCGAGAGTGTGGATCTTGTGTCCCGTCACTCCGGTCAAAGTCAGGCGTTTTTCTCGCACCATAGTGTCGCCTTTTAAATTTCCTACTTTGATTAGCGTCAGGATCGCTCCTGAGTCTAATAAGAAATTTGTTTTGCCTTTCTTGGCCTCTTGAATAGGCAGTGTTATCAGGTTTAGGGTATGTATGTTACGTTTCCCCGTTATCTGCGACACTTGATACTCCTCGGCGGCTCGTGCCTTATTCTTCTTTGGTCTCTCGTCTTCTTCGCTGCCGCTACTGGAGGAGGATTCATCGCTCGTTTCTCGCGATTTCTTTTTTCTTACCCTTAAACCATTTACTGGCGCCTTTTTGGGGGCGTCCGTTTTCGATCGGCTTGATCGTTCCGTGTTGGGTCGTCCGTTCAGCGACCAACACTCTTCTCGCTTATGTCCGGTCTTTCTGCAATAGGTGCACTCGATCGTATTTATCCCGCCGGGCTTGTCCGCTTTCGGCAACGAGAATCTATTTGCATGTCGGCTCGTACGGCAATCTCGCCCGTAATGGCCTGTTTCTCCACATTTGTGGCACTGTATCGCCTCATTCCCCGGATATCGCGCGTTTTCCGTGTTAAAGTTAGTTTTGTTTGGCGTCTGTCCGTTCCGCGGGGAGGGGCCCTTTACCTTTTCCTCCGCACTGGCGCCGGTTATTGCTTCCTGCAAAGTTCGGTATCGTTGCGCTCTGACTATCATTTTTATGTCGTCATGCAGGCCGATCTGGAAGTTATGCAAGGCTTGCATCTTAATACTGTCCAGTATCGCTTTCTGCTGCTCTTGCGAGTGCCCTTGGCCTTCTTCCATGGCCTCGTACAGTTCTCTCGCGAGCTTCTCGACTCGACGCCCAAATTCCTGCGCTCCTTCTCCCGGTTTCTGTTTCAGGGAATTAAATTCCAGCTGCAGGTGGGTCATACCGCGCTTTCCGAGGTATTCCGTTTCGAGCTCTCGTTTCAGCTGCTCGAAATCACGAATATCGCGCGTGTCGAAGTCGGTCATGGCTCTGCCTTTAAATTTCGTGCATAAAATTGCTTCTAGGAGCATGGCTTCGTCCGCGGGCTGTATATTTTTCATCGTGTAGTTACTTGCGCTGATAAATTCGCGGACGCGCTCTCTCGATTCTCCGTTTATCTCGGGAATCATATTTCGAGCCTCCTTCAGGCTGAGAAATCCGATATTGTGCCCTGGCTGGTTACGAACGTCGCTATTTGTCCGCCCGTACGTAACATCTAGTGGGCCCTGGCTGCGCCCGCGGCGCTCTATTTCGGCGGGGCGCTCATAAGCACCGGATTCTACCCGGCGCATTCGGTCCTGTAATTCGCGAATCGCGCGGAGCATTTCTACGGAGCGGTCGAATTCCGCAGCCTCAGCGCGTTCTATTCGGGTCTGCGTGTCGCGCATCATCCGCTGGATGTCGGTAATCATGGTGCCTAGCGCTCCTAGGTCTGTTTGTGATTGTTGTGCCGCTCCTTGGCCTGCTCGTGCCGGCTCAGGGGCTCGGCTTTGGTCCCTTCCGGACGATCGCTGGGCTTCCGATCGTAACCGATTGGTTTCCTCGCTCTCTTGAGCGGGCGTTATGTCTACTCGTGGCGCAGGGGCCGCATTAGCTCTCTGTTGGCTCATTTTATTTGTTCGCGGGGTGTAATCCTCTTCCGTCGGGTCAAACAAGTCGCTCTCGTATGACGTCAGGGAGAATTTTCCTCTCCCTGCGTTCTCGCTTTGAGTATCGGCCGAGGTGTCCGATCGTGCGTCACCTTCGGTCGGGGGCTGTCTGTGCGCGTCACTGTGTTCGTTGCTGCTTGTATGGTCTGCGCTATCACGCGGGTTTTCGTTTGCGTCGCAAAGGCTGGTGTCTAAAAATTCGAACTCGCGTTCAACGACGACGTTGGGGTGTAACTCGAGCACCGGGGTACTCGCGTCGTCGAGTTGCGCGCCTAAGTTTCGCCGCACGCGATCTAGTTCGTCGTTCGCGAGTCGCGTGGCGCGAAAACGATTCCGGATGCTGTTCTCGATTGCTCGTTGCGCGCGCTCGCTCAACACGAATGACGCGTTGCTGACGGGGGGATGCCGGGACAAGTCGTCCGACATCAATCGACGCTTACGCTCTCAGATCCTGCAATCGCGGAAAGTGATTCTGCGCTTGCAGTTGTGGGGGACGCTCGCGGAGATACAATCCTTTTTCGCGGCGCGTGCCGGTATCGGCTTACAATGGGAATGCAGACTTACATTACCGCCGAATAACGCATCGTCACCGCTTCTGCCGCGTCGACGCCTGACAGGGCCGCTCCTCTGCTCGTGCGTTGTCTCCGCTTAGCTGCGTCCCTCCCGCGCTGCTTCGCTGGCTCGCTGCGTCCCTGCGTCGCTGCTCCGGGCTGGCGAGTCCGTGCGGTAGGTCGGGGCCTCTCCGGTGTCGCTGATAACACGCGGGGCTGCTACCGTTGCTTCACTCTGCCGGGATCTGGCTGGCTTTTCCTCTCCGGGATATTCGCCGCCTTTTGATGATCCGCTCCTTTTGCAGGCGTAGGTCTGGCAGGATGTCCTTCTCCGGTTGGCAGGATCCCACCGCTGCCACCAATTTGTTGTGCCGGACTCCGATTCAAGGGATCGGCACAGAGTTCGTTCTGGATCCGCCGGGAGGAAGGGACAATCACTTGGCCAGTCACTTGTTCAAACGACACTTTAATAAACTCTTCAATTAATTAATACAAATGGCTTCTTTGATTCACTGCCCTGACTTGCGGGCGTTCGTTATAGAATAGGTTACGTCGGTCGTGCGCGATTAGTCTTACGTTCTAGACTGCCCGCCGTTCCTTGGAAGGGCGGGCTTTTATCGCCTCGGCATCGCTGACTTAGCAGTCAGCGATTTTGACTTCGCGATCAACGTCCTAGCGGGCTGGTGAAATCCCGAATGACCATATATGGTCATTGCCGCGACGCGTGCTGGCTTTCGCGTCATCGGTCCTCGTCGCTAGGGTCGGATTACCAAGTAATCCGGCCCTCGGTGTTGCCAGGTGCCATTCTCTATCGCGAATACGTTGTGCGCTCACAACAGTATACATTCTAATAAATAATAAAAAATAATTTTTACGTAAAAAAATATAGAAAAAATTTCATTATTTACAGATGTTTGCACTATTTCTACACGAGCGAGAAATTGGAAGCCCACACCGTCGACTGTCAGGAGATGAACGACTGCGCGATCAAGTTACCGAGCGATAACGACAAGTGGTTGGCCTTTAAGAATCACAGCAGGCGTGCCTAAGATCCAAACAACACAAGGTGTACACCGAAACGAAAATAGCTCTAAGTTTGTACGATGATAAGCGATACATTATACCCGGTTCTACCGAGACGCTGCCATGGGGGCATTATAAAATACCATCGTAAATATATATTGTAATTACATTTAGATATTTATGAAAATAAATGACTCATTTGTATGTATAATATGTTTTTATATTGTAATACATTTTTACAATACATTATTCTTGTGTATCCATGAATCGTGTGAATTATCAATGTATATATGTACTAGCTGGTTACCCGGGCTTCGCCCCGGAGGACATATGTAATAAGACACGCAAGGCGCGAATAATCCTTTTCCGGATTTTTTCTTCTTGGATTCGGTCGATATCAACGGTGAGATTACCCACTGATACATGTAGCCCCTGTTGCCCTGTACTCGCTCGCGAGGACCATGCTTGAATTTATGAGCACTCGTTGCACTATTTTTTAGATCACGTCACATTCTTCGATGGAGCACTTGCACGTGACTCGATCACACGCTGAACAATATCGTTTGCAATGTTGAACGCAATAGTGCGTAAGCATAAAACGATGAAGACTGAAGAAGGGGGCATTAAAGTGATTAAGTTCCCAATTATTAACATCATCATCATCATGGTCACGTTCATAAGTTCTTTCAAGCATCAATAGATGATTAGGATCAATGATACGGCAAGGGTACATACGTACCGAATTGTTCATCACCACCAATTCAACGTATTTCCCAATACCTGTATGAATCTTAATGTATGTTGCTTCACAATCGTCGAGCTTTTGATAAATTTTAGTCGCCCAATAGCGATAGTCAACAATAGGCTTAATATAATATGGCACAACGTCAGCACGGCGAGCTGCACGTGATTTTTCCTCGCTAACGCACTCGTCCCGCAACCGTCGATACACTTTTCGTTTCACGTTAGATCTCCAGTTATAAGGAAAATTGGTATCGATAACGACTCTTTGTCTAGCGATGCGTTGACCGGTTCCACGTATACCTAGTTCGCGATCGCGAAGAAACTGTACCGGTGATATTCGTCGCACATCCGTCAATTTCACACCTTGATCTTTTTTACGCAAACCATCGGCGACACCTCCCATTATATACTCATCCTCAGAGTCTGGAAACTCTGTAGAGTTCTCGTCACTTGTCCATTCCATGTTGCGCACGTTATATATATATATGTATATATAATGTTCCACTCTCGATAATGTTTTTTTTTTCACTTCATGTAAATTGGGCACATGTTGCATGGAAATGTCATGTACAATGCTTCATGACATTTTGAGCAGGCGCGGTAATGCATCGTACGGCGTAAATCAACGAAGTGTTTTCGGACAGCATCCTCCATACTGTGGAAACCTTTGATATAAAAATTATGATGTCATAATATTTTATACCACATCACATTCCAATAATTTTAAATATTAATTTGCACATTTACCAGATGTTAACTGTATCGATCGCCACACAGATGTATCGCTGCACATAGACTTTCAATCATACTACTGCGGCTTGATGCATCCATCGTTATATATCCTTTGCTCTCTCTCTCTCTCTCTCTCTCTCTCTCTCTCTCTCTCTCTCTCTCTCTCTCTCTCTCTCTCC
>NW_027250088.1:0-45207 GCF_030848795.1 Temnothorax nylanderi
AAGGAATAAGGCATGTTGCATCTCACTTTAATGTACATGTACTGAAGTGAGATGCGACATTCCCTTATTCCTTATTAATTTATCTTATTCCTTATTTTTCTCATTGTGACTGAGCCCTAACGCAAATCACATGTTCGCACACGTCTCACGCGCGCGGCAACAGCAAGGTCAAGCTAAGCGTGCGCCGTGCCGTAATATGAGTCAACATGCCCCATCTCTACATATGTCAACATGCCCCATCCCTACATGATTTTTATTTTAGTCATTTTATTATAATAAATTAATATTGTTACTCAAAATAACATGTCGTATAGTAACAGAAACTTTTCTTTTAACTAATAATACGTTACTTAGATTTACTTCTCAAGCTGAAGAACATTAATACGATATTTTGTACCGCTCGAAAATTCACTTGCCACCTCTTGAATCAGATTTTTCTCTTTTTTTATTGTAATACTTATCTGATTTAAATAAAACTTTGGGGAAGTACCTATGTCATAAAAGAGATATTTTGTGATAACTTTTCCATTGTTTTTTTCGCTATAAATACATAAACGGAACGCAACGCCAACTTGCCTCTTGTGCCAACGAGCCCCGGTCTCCCCAATTTAAAAAAATCACATAAATAATTCCGTCCTAATCAAGAATGCAAAAGTTTGACTATAAGCATTTTGAAAGAAGCATGACCATTTTTGGTGATTTCTGAGCCCTTTTCTTTACGGTTCAAATATTGCTTCCTCATAGAGGAAGCTTTGTTTTCGTAAATTTCGTATTTCAACCTTCGATTGCGTATAAAGTTGGGTCTAATCAACCAAATTTAAAAGAATTGTATATGAAATAGGGGTAGAAGAAACCAAAGAAAAGATTGTTTTTTAAGTTTTTGATGCTAATATGTTCAGAGTGTTCTAAAACGTCGAAATATTGCATTAAAAAAAATGTCCGTATGTATGTGTGTGTGTATGTGGTAATTTGATGTCCGTGGTTGCTCTAACTTCCGCAAATATTGAGATATCGGGCTGTTTTTTTGTCATAAAGTCCTGATCCAATGCTATGCGAGTTTTTCTGCAGAATGTGTAAGAGAGGCCCTATTAGATTTGTTAGGAAACATGATCTTTGCCTCGTTTTCAATTTGATTTACGATATTTTTTTTATATTATCCTATAGATATAGATCTCAGTAAGGCCTCCATTGGATTCTAACAACTGCATAATGGTGCATGCTTGTTGGATGCTTGTCTTGATTTGGCTAAGTTCTTGGAAGCCTTATGTTATTTCGCCGTCATGTCAAAGAAAGACAGAGAGATATTTCGGATTTTTGTGACGAATCCCCTGTAGTGATGTCCTCCTCTGGAGCCATACTTGGAGGGGAAATAAAACGAGCGTGTGATACATGTACTCAGCTGTCCGTGCAGGTTCAACTCGAAACAGTGTATTGTGCTGAACACGTACGAGCAGACTGCACGTATACAAACTAATAGCGTTTTCTACTGGGAAAACTAGTGTAACACTCGTGCACGCTGATGCACACATATTTTCACACATTGTTTAATGTTCTACCGTGTTTAACTTGACAAATTTTTATCAATAGAACATTAAACACTGAAAATATGTAAACTGATTTTCACATTGGAGCAATAAAATTACTCAGTGTGCACCAGTGTTGCACTAGTTTTCTCAGTAGAAAACTCTATAAGTGTGTATTTATGTTGAACGCGCGCGCGCATTTAAAAATATAATCTACTGACAGGAGATAATGATCCCGTTCAAATTCGACACGTTATTATGGAAGTACAAAGTACTTGGTTTATATCTTAATCGGATAAGAACCGAATGAAGCCTCAGATGCCATAATAGGATACTACTGTCATTGTAAGAATGGTCTTCGCACAGTAGATTATTGCGTCCACGTTATAACAGTATTATGGTGTTCAGAATATGGTAGACATTCCTTGCCTATTTCACTTCCAGCAAGCTTCTTGGATGACATGACTGCAAACGTAGAAAGTAGTGATTTGAGTGATGGGTACAAAAATAGCGTCTTATACTCAAGCTATATTCTAATGTTCCTCTCCTGCATTAGCTGCAAACTTAAGCTACTAGTTACATTAATCTTCTAACATAAGCTTCTGAATAAACCATATTTTATTTGCGTAGAAAAGAGTCCAGAATAGTCACCCTGCTTTACAAAAAAAAAAAAAAAAAAAAAATGGCGTAATATTATTGACAGATAAGAAGTTCGCTGGATCGGCTTCAAGATGTATGTAACGAGCTAAGAGATGAGAATGAAATCGCTATTCTAAAAAAATATGGGAGCAAGGCGAAACGTTACACAACTGCAATTATACGTAAGACATGATAGTCGAGTCTTCTGTATGTTTAAAAATTAGATTAAACATAATCATAAATACATTTTTTTAAAGACAAAACAAGTTTCTGCCTATCCTCAATATAAAAAATTAAAAGGCGACTGAATGTTTGATATATGCATATGTGTGTGTGTATGTGTGTGTGTGTGTGTGTGTGTGTGTGTGTGTGTGTTTAATTTTACAAAATTTCTTTCAGTGGTTGGTACATATGGCACAGCTACAATTACTGCTATGCATATTTGGACGTATATTCAATACATTGGTCTGCCTAAAAACGAGTCTCGACTAAATCCTTCAGTGTATGTTGCGACAGAGTACTTTATTGATCAAGAAAAATATTTCTACTTAATCACGTTGCATGCACTAGCAACTATTTACATAGGGGCTGTCTCAATGATGGCGACAGGAACTATGCTCGTTGCATATGTTCAACATATCTGCGGAATGTTTGGTATCGCCAGGTGAGTAAATGAATGCTAGAATATAATCGTAAACAATATTTGTTTGTTATCTTAAAACAAAATAAAATTAATTAAAGAAATAAAATTATTTTTTTACAGTTATCGTATCGAGCAGGCAATCAATATTTTACAAAAAGATATCCTAAAAAGTGAGAGCATGGTTTATAAGGAGATTACTTATGCCGTAGATATTCATCGCAAAGCTATGGAGTTGGTATATATTTAATAAAGAGCATTAAATATACTAATATAATTACACGAATTTTCTTGTACTTGAAGGTTCACGGACTTTTTAATATCAAATTTTGAGGGATCATTCTTCTTCTTGATAGTAATCGGCGTGACTTGTCTTAGCCTTAATCTTTTACGGGTAAAATATTTAATCGTAATTTCATGTTATTAGAATTTTATGAAATAGTCAAGAAAATAAAAAGAAGTAGCTAAACACTTTTCTATCTATAATATATTTATTGAAAACGATAATTCATAAAAATAATGGTTACCTAATTTTTAAGATACTGTAATTGCTAATTATATGTATAAGCTAAGTAAATAAATTAGCAATAACTAAATAAAAACTTAGTATTAAAACTCTTAATTCTCAATTATTCTCAATAATTCAATATTCTGATCCGATGACGTATCATAGTCTATTGAAATTTTATCATGCAATATATATAGAACACAATATGATTCGATCGTGCGTAAGAAGTCGATAGCAAATGCTTAATGGACGTATTACATTTTTTAGCTTGCGTCATATAGTGATGAAATTGAAAAACTTCTTATACCTTTTATAATAATAAACATCCTCTACGTGTACTTGTTCTTAGCCAACTATACTGAGCAAGAAATTACGGATCACAACGAATATGTATTTGCCACAGTGTAAGTAATATTTCCATCATTTTGTCATACAAGGGTACTCGTTTTGTAATAGAAATCTAAATTATAAAAAAATATTAGAGTAAAAGTACTAATACGATTCGTGGAACAAATATATTTATTATTACCAAATATTTTTGTCTTATTAGAACTAGAAATTGTTATTATTTTGTAGATACAACGTTCAGTGGTACACGGCTCCGTTACATATACAGAAAATAATATTGTTTCTACTGCAAAGAGGCACTAAACCTTTTCATATAAATCTCGGTGGAATATTTGTGGCTTCTTTAGAAAGTGCGGCTATGGTAAGAAACATGTATCATATGTTGTATTTTATAGTAAGTTCTTCTATAATTATCTCTGAGAATATTGTTTAATCGATAATAACATTAACAATCATTTTAAAATATTCTATTGCTATTTTAGTCGAATCACGCTTTACATCACATAAATCATACAAAAACGTATAGTTTCACTATAATAATTTTTATTTACAAAATGTTAACTAACAGCTCAGTGCAGCTAGAAAATAGAATAAAAGATAAAGAAAATTACAAAATTTCTATTGTATTTTTTGTTTTATCATAGTCAATAATATTACAAAATTAATAATTAACTTTTACTTCAAAACGTCGTAGTTTGATCATCATATATATGATGATGAAAAAAATCGATTATCTAAACGTATTGTCCCCAAATGTTTGGTTAAAGAAAGTTCTATTATATTTTTAATATTACTTATTACAGAATAAAGCAAAAGATATATTTTATTACAGTTGTTTAGTACTTCGGTATCCTATTTTACTGTTCTCTATTCTACGAGGGAGAACTAAGAGTATAAATTAATGACGATAAAATAAAATTAGTTTTTATTTGGAAGCGAGAGAATGAAAAGGGGACGGTGAAGTAAATTGAAATAAATATTGGCACCATTTCGATCTCGCATTTTAGGTAATATGTGTTGAAGTATATGTAGTAATTCTGCGAAGAGAGAATATTATTATTTAATTGAGAAATCGGGATTCTACATTGTAAAAACTGCAGAATAATGTTGAAAACGTTGCGTACAATAAAATTTTTTTATTATTCACATTTTATGTAATTATAAAAAGTTTCTTTTTTGTAAATGCAGTAAATTTTTGAATGATTCCGTTATTAAATAAAATGCAAAAAATTTTTTCTTTATTAGTTCCCTTCTTGTAGCGCAATCAACTGATACTTTATTTAATTTTTAATGATATTTAGTAGTATATATTTCCGATATGTAGGGAGTAAGAATCAAGTAAGGGAGACCGAGGCTATATGGCTCCTGGGGTATGTTGCTTATGTGCTATTTTTTAGTATTTATCTCGAGAGGAACAGTGGATGAAAAATCGTGAAATGGTTTTTTTAGAATCTAAAAGAGCCCTCCGTTCAAATCTCGGTAAATATAACAGCTGCCGACATCTGCAACACGTCCAGTTGAATCACGCTTTTGTGCAGTGCGAAAATTTGCACTGCCCAACATGCTAAGGGATGTATGTCCAAGAACGTTTTCTACAGACGAACGTATAAATGATTTTCCTACTATAGTGAGATATCGGGCACGTTCTTCAATGTTTGTGCGTGTGTGTGTCACAGCGGATATAATTACCTCGCTGTTTGTCACTCCCGTATGAATATTGCAGTTTGTCATTTGCACCATTTTGCCAACGGAGCAGTTTTCATAAAAAATCAGAAGATACGAATATCGGTGACAGAATACAGATTTTCAGAGAAAGGACCAGAAAATGCACTATTTACTTCAAATTGTCATAACTCAGTGAAAAAAATTATAGCGTAATGATTAAAAAAACATTTTAAAGAGAAAATGTTAAATTTTACGATATAATCAATAAAATGTAAGGAATAAATTTCGTTTTCCACGTGCACGCCCTTACGGAAAGAAACTATACAGCCAGTAAATATTACACTTGTGTAGTTACTACAGGACCACCTGTAGTTATCACAGAAAGGAACACAATAATCTGTAGTTATTACACGCTGTAATTACTTAGTGCGTGAAATCCCTGTAATATGAAATACACGTCTAATCATGAAGGGTGAAATCCACTACACGTGTAATCCACTATATATGTAATATACTACACGTGTGGTAAGTGACTTGTGTAGTAGACTACACGTGTAATCCATTATATGTGTAATATACTACACGTGTGGTAAGTGACTTGTGTAGTAGACTACACATGTAATCTACAAAATGTGTAATACACTACTACACATGTGTATTAAACGTAATGCTACCAGTAATCCATAAAATTTGAAATAGCGAGTCTTATCATATATGGAGGGGTAAAAACCACAGTGGTGTAAGTCAAATTTTTAGAAATATTTTCTCGTGTGCATAGATGCAATTTATATATTGTACAGATTGCATCTATGCACACGAGAAAATATTTTTAAAAATTTGAGTTACACCACTGTGGTTTTTACCCCTCCACCTCCATATATAGTATACTTTTACTTCAATGCAGCTGTATATATATAAATTATTTCTATAAATATTGTTTGAAATTTATTAGATTTAATGTATCACTTTTTAACCACATTTTATTATTTTTTAATTTCATATTTTATAAATAATTTCATAATGAGCCGGCACTGGTTTCTGACATTCACCAGACTTTAAGAAATATTATATCATATATCCAATTTAAAATGTTATTACTCTTTTTAAACTGAATTTGTTTCTTAAGGAGGTTCTACAGGTACTCTCTAGTCAGTCGAGAGATGAAGAGAAAATCTTCAAATTCATCAATTCTAAGTATTCATAAAATATTTTCATGAATTTTGATGATGTTAGAGCTTATATCATACCCGTATTAGTCGAAGCGAGGAATAATTAAAAATATCGTGTAAGTGCTCCTTTGACTCCGGCTTCTTATACATGCGAGAAAATGTGATAACGTCACGAACTTGAGTCTCGCTGTTCTGCTCATATAAGCGTGGTCCTTTTCTAGTCAGTGACTGCGTTTACTTTTATAAATTTACAATGACTCCTCCAAGCCCGACCAATTCATGGAGAAATAAGGATAGAGTCTTACGTGGTGTCAAAAGAGGAAAATTCGCTAAAAAGAAAGTTGTTCTTCGAATGGAAAATGCCCAAAAATCATTGACAGATAAAAGGTTATGTGAGGTGCAGTCGCTGCGACGTTGTTAAATCTCCCTTGTTATTCGAAGCACGCTACGTGAACTGTGATATGGCCTGTTTCAATAGCCAATATCACAAAATTTTACACGATAACCCTTGTTTTTCTCGATATTTCTGAAAAGCTTAGATTAAGATCTATAAGAGCTCCGTTTTTTGAATCTCTGGTAGGCCGCCTTCATATAATTAATATCTCGTTTCCTGTCTCCGGGAACCCTTTTGCCATAAGAGCTCATGTTAAAACTGTGATTTCAAAATTCATTTTTGCAAATTTTTACACGATAACCGATGCTAAAATTTTTTGAGCACTTTTCTCGCATCTCACTTTATACGTCCATAAAGTTTTTTTCCAATTTTTAGATACATCCATTATCTGTAGAACCTCCTTAAGATGATTTTTGAAAAATTATATATTTGTGCTGGTTATGACATATGTAGACTATATATAACACTTACATCAAATTAAGAAGTAGTCTACCACGTAAGGCAGTTGGCTCACGATCCAGAGGTCCCGAGGTCCCGAGTTCGAATCCCACCAAGGTAAGTGTGTTTTTCAAATACAAGAAAATATTTATAATCATAGACTGCATCTTAAGAAACAAATTTAGTTATAAAAAAGTAATAAAACTAAGAAAAAAATAATTTTTTTTTATGCCGGGTGAATATCGGAAATCAGTGTCCTCTAGTATTAAGAGGACTGCAATCTTGTAGTCCTGTAATCCTGTAATATTTTCCTGTAATCCGAGCGTATAGTACGAAAATATTACAGTATATTACAATACTTTAGTCTGTAATTTTGTGTAATACTTTTATGTAGTTCCTGTAATATAATTTTCTGTAATCCGCTGTAGTTTCTTTCCGTAAGGGCGCTATAAAAGTTGAAGTTTACTCTTCAATTTTGCAATGTCCAATTTAAATGAGCGCCGTTTGTAATAAAATCTTTGCAGAGGAATAAGTATTGAAGCATTCGAAAGCTGAGGACTCAAGCTTTAAAACGCTATTTTAACCCTTCGTAGTCACACTTCTCTAGAATATCATTCTAGTCATACTGGGTCATATTGACCCAGTCGATTTTTAAATGGTTGGCATTTTAATAGTATCGGTCCGATCGGGTTCAAATAATTCTGGAACATACCTTGAACATTCTAGAATATAAAACAACTGCGATTTTGTGAGAGATCAAATGGCAATATGTTGAAAAAAAATCATAACCCACTCGGCATGTAATATTTCAGAAACATTTCTGCAAAATTCCATTTGAAATATTACACCTTTCATCAATATTTCAGAAATATTTCACGACCGTTTCTGCAACATTTCTGCAATGTTTCAATCGGCACAATTATTTCAAATGCAACTTTGCTGAAAGATTTCGGCAATATTTCGGTAATATTATTGAAATATTTCTGAAATATATCTACGAAATATTGCAGAAACACTTCAGAGATATTTCAAATACATTTTACACTGAGAAAAATGTTTTGTATTAGCAAACAAAATTTTGTTACTGACGCAAAAACTATTTGTTGATATGTGAAAAATGAAATATTTTGTTACCGGAACAAAAAAAATATATTAAGCCATGTGCGTATAGCCGCCGCGCGTTTGTCCGAAGTCCGGTCTCTCAGCCGGTCACCCATCCAAGTAGTATACCGGCACCTTGTTGCTTGACATCGATGATTGAACAGGGTAGTGGTGATCCTTTGACTCTGACGCTTCTTTCTTTCTTATACTTGCTTATTTTGATGAGCATAAAGCTATCGCATAACAATATTAACAATACAGATATACGAATAAATCTTTTTTGCCAGTCAACGTCGAATATTATTTTATATTAAATATTATTAAATATTTTATATTAAAAATGCCATATGACAAAATTTGGAATATCAGAAAATTCTTAATAAAAGAGAAAAAATGCAATAAAATGCAATAATTATATAATAATAAATTTAATTTTATATAAGTTCTAAAGTCTGTCAGCAACTTTTCGGAAATATTACAGTTGCAATGTTGTATGTGAAACATTCAAAAATATAACACGTGCAATGTAAATGTAAATAATAATTTTATCATGTATCAGAAATGTTTCTAAACCATTACATCTGCAATATTTCTTCTGCAATATTGTAGAAATTCACTGCCTGCAATTCAATTTTTTATTACCTACGCAATCTTTCAGAAATTTTTCAGAAATATTTTAAATGCAATGTTGCGTTTGATATGTTATAGAAATATTATTCGTGCAATGCAAACGTAATATTACTTTTATAATGTTTCAGAAATATTTCTGAAATATTGCATCTGCTACATTTTTTTGCAATATTACAGAAACTTACAAATATTGTAAACAACTTTCTGAAAGATTTCAGAAATATTGTTAATGCAATATTATAAAAAACATGATGCAGGTACATTTCTGAAATATTTCCGATGCATAGTTACAAATGAAATGTTAACGAAATATTTCTGCACCATTTCCGAATATTTCAATATTTCAGCAACATTACATGCCGAGTGGGAAACGAGTACATGCGTAAAAAAGTAGCTTTTTCACTTAAAAAATCATAACTTTTTAATTTTTTTAAATAAAATTTGCAGGTTATACTCCTAAGATACGACACTTTAAGAAAAAAAATAGTCCTCTAGTGCGCGTTTCAAAAAAGGTATTTATTCCGGCATATGAAGAGGCCCAATTTTGGAGTGAAAAAAATGTGGATTTATCAGAAAATAATGTGTTTTATTATTATTATGTATATCCTGAGTACACAGAAACATAAGCATTATTGTTTTTTCGTTATAAAACGACAAAAAAGTCATTTATTCAGTGCCACCGCAGTTGACGCAGAGATTAACGCGATGAATGTCGCACATCGGCCGGGTGCAGGAGGGGTACCGTTGAGTGGTCTTCCGATCTTGCCTTGCGGGGCACAATGCGCATCTGACCCGTTTTACCAAACGGTTTTGTTGCTCGTTTTGCCAAATAAAATCTATACCGAGGATTGACTCTATTCCTTTTTTAATGTTAAGCCGGAGGGTTGGTATATTGTGACGTTCTTTCAACAAGGGTTCTACGAGATAGTGCGACAATTTTTGTAGGCATTGTTTAGCTGTAAGTACTTCGCTTTCCTTTCCTCGATTCATACAATGGCATTTGTGCAAAATCCGAGAAAATTTGCGTCGAAACTCACTACTGCTACGCAGATTGTATGCTATCTGATAACAAATAACACCGTTATCCTATATAAAAAAAGGCATGTTAAGTCGATAGTCGAATTTATTGTTGCCGCTTTTCCGCGATGCTGATTGGTTTTCTCGCTGCGCTTACTTCATTTGCAGCTGTCATCGTATATTTTGACAGTTGTGTGTATCAAGAAATTAATAGTGTAATAGTAATAGCATAATGTTAAAGCTAAATAGCGCGCGCGAAGCGCGCGTCTGTGGTGCTAGTTATTATAAAAACAATGGAAAAAAAATATCGCAGGTGCTCCAGTCACACTTACGGTTCAGACACTTGTTTTAAAGACAATAAAAAAATCCGATTTTTTTTCACTGAAACTACGTTCTAGTCACACTATGGGTCAATCTGACCCGCATTTTTGCACGATGTTTCCGCAACCGCTGTCATACAAATACAGATGCTTTAATCAAATGACTAACGATCTCTACCGATAGAGGATACTTCAAACTCTCGGTAGATGGCGAGCCAAACCCCATTTTAAGCCAGGCACTTACCGATATTTTAGCTTCAAACTTGAGCGCGGGTCAAATCCACCCAGTGGGACTACGAAGGGTTAAACACCACTCTGTGATCATTTTTCACAAAGATATATAACTTTGAATTAGGTGCTTTTTAACGCTGATTTGAAGTAGCCCGAATTTTTTGCGGGTGAGTGTATTATATGAGTAAAATTATTCTCGCTGGGGAAAAAATTATTTTCGATGACATTGTTGTGCCTCAAGGATGGGATGTGCCGGCACAAGGTTCTTTTAGGATTTCGGGTCGGAGAACAAATAAATCACTATGTATAAATGAGTGAAATATATTTCCCTTTTACAAGTTTAATGCGGTTTCCTCTTTGCTAATCCCGGTACTCGCGTAACAGAAAATACTTTCGTATAAGACGCACGTTTCTCGTATTGTTACTAGCTGACGACTGACTGCCCGCCACTCGTCGGAAAGGCGGGCTCTTTATCCGCTCGGTGTTGCTGACTTCGTTGTCAGCGTTTTTGGCACTGTGGTCTAATGTCCGGGATGACCATATTTGGTCATTCCCGAAACTTGGGCAGGTCTTCGCGTCAGCGTTCCTCGTCGCTAGGGTCAAGTTACCGATAGGAGGCAACTCGGAGTTGCCAAGTGCAACACTTAATCTATTATTCGTTGTGCGCTCACAACACATTATCTGATTTACTAAGATATACTAACATTAACATAATTTGAAGCTGATGTACTGATACTTAGCATTGCTTAGGCAAATATACCATCAATCAAGAAAAAAGAGGGGAGATATATAGATTTCCGTCCACTGCTTTTCCGTCAAATACATCTCTGTGCTCACAAAGAGATGATTTGTCTCGAAACTCGACATTTTAACGTTAATCGAATCCTGCTGCTTGCCGTTGGTTTGTGGCCTTACCAACGATCGCGAATCGTTGAACTTCAGTTCATTTTACTTCTTGGCATTCTGATAACTTTCATTATATTCCAAGTATGTTAAGATTTTAATATTATTATTATGAAATAAGCTACCAAATATTGTATAATAAAGCATTATTTTAATTACACCTATTAAATTTCAAATTATATTGGACAATATTTTATTTTATTAAAATAATATTATTGTGATACAATTATATCCGAATATTAATTACTTGCTCTCTTTACTAATATATTGTACATAGTATACAGAGTAACGGAGAATAAAGAAATTACAGTTTGTTAATCAAACAATCTACTGTTGCTTTTTTGACGTGGCTGATTTAATTATTGAAAATTATTTCTTGCAGTTTACCACATTCTTGACGTCAAGATGTACTCCAGAACTTATTCTCAAGGTTATCTCTACTACATTTTTCTGTACAACCTATGTGATCACATACAATTCGTTTTGGATTAACGCCGATACTGTAAGAGCGTCATCAATCATATCCCAAGGAGAACACATAAGTCAAGATGATGTCAAAATGACATCTTTCAAAAGTCATAATTCTATAAGTCATGATGACGTCATTGTGGTCCCTGGCAAGGACGGTTTTGTGACGTCACAAAGACGTCAAAACAACGTCTCTTTGACTTTTCTCGATTTTCTTTTGTACATATAATTAATATAACATAGGGTAACTCGGGGGAATATGCCATACTTAAGAAAAATATGATTTTTTTCCTATTTCTCTTTCTTTTTGAGGTATCTTTGCATACCAGTCTTCTTTTTCCTTTTTTTATCTGTTATTTATATATGGTTTTAATGAAATATTTTGATTGTTTACTATTAAAAAATATCACCCATGTGGGTAATATGCCACATATACAAACATGTATAGTAATTTAACTTTAGAAGGACATTCTTTGTCTAAAAACATGTAAAAGAATATTTTTATTACTTTCTTTGCATTTCAATAGTACTCTGTGTGCTACAAGTAGTCTAAATTATTCGGAATGCAATTTTGCAAAATATTAAGTACGTAGCCTATAATATTCTTAGCGGATGAAATAAACGTGTTTATTCAACATTTTTCAATATTTTTTCAATATTTATACGGCAAAATATTTATTTATACTGTTTACAGCTTCCTAACCTACTAGCAGTAGGGGGTTTTTAGATTCTCCCTCGGATGAGGGAGGAGTAAGGTGTCTTCTACCCTAGGGTAATCTGACACAAACAAAATTAAGCCTTTCCAAAAGGAATAAAAGCAACTAGTGCACATAGGGCCCTAAATCACCTTCCCAATCTTCTTTAAAAAATTGAAAATAATATAGATCAAATTCCAATTCCTGCCCTTGATAAGTCCATACAGATCAATTTCCGCAAGATAACCCACAGCTCTGAGATCTTCGTCCATCTTGATTCTCAGTTCATCGTATTTATTACAACGCAGCAAAACGTGGTTCAAATCCTTACATTCGCATCCACACTCGCACCTCTCCGAATCCACATAGCCCTTCCTACGAAGGGAAACTCCTAAATTGTAATGGTTTGCTCTCAACCTACCCAGTGAACACAGTAATATAGCAGTAATGTAACGACAATGTAACCGAATATAACAGGTTATATAAACCAGAATGTTACATGTAACTTACGTGTAAGTTACAATTTCCGACTCAGCAATATAACATGTTACATAACGTGTTATTTAACTATTACGTAACAGTTATAATAAGGTAATGACCGTAAAAAAATTATTTTTTTCGAAATTTTATTACCATTTTATAACTAAATTTGTTTCTTAAGATGCAGTCTATGATTATAAATATTTTCTCGTATTTGAAAAACACACTTACCTTGGTGGGATTCGAACTCGGGACCTCTGGATCGTGAGCCAACTGCCTTACGTGGTAGACTACTTCTTAATTTGATGTAAGTGTTATTATATAGTCTACATATGTCACACCAGCGCAAATATATAATTTTTCAAAAATCATCTTAAGAAACAAATTTAGTTTAAAAAGAGTATATAACTGCACAAATTTTTAATATTGACATTATATCTATTTAATATGCATCATGATGATTACGTTATTTACCGATACGGATGGATACCCGGATTATATAAATTGATCATATAAATTATAAACATCTTGTAAATTATTAATAATTATTAATTATAAATTATATATTTTGTAAATTATAATTTTTGCCTTAAGGCGAACTAAAAGACCTCTGCACAATATTAAACCTTTTAAACAAAATATATATATTTAAAAACAATTGAAAATTTATGAGCGCAGACTATTATTAGCTCTAGCAAAATAAAACGATGCAGGGTTTAAGAGCCCGGGCACATAGAAAAACGTGAGCAGTAAGCAAATCAACAGCTGTCTTATATTGTATATGTTATTTCGTTACACCCCATTAATATTACCAGAATATTACTAGTTATACTAACATTAATACAAGCGTGTTACGTA
The DNA here is from genome assembly GCF_030848795.1 of Temnothorax nylanderi. Lineage (NCBI taxonomy): Eukaryota > Metazoa > Arthropoda > Insecta > Hymenoptera > Formicidae > Temnothorax > Temnothorax nylanderi. The sequence continues at coordinate 14,028 of NW_027250088.1, forward strand.
ACAATTACACAATTTTTGTTACATAACTGTAACGCCAAAAAGATGTATAACAGTTATATTACCTGCATATAACAAATGTTAAATTGCATGTTACTTCCATGTTATGTAGCCCTTATATATCACAAGAATAACATTGTGATATTACATGTAACTTCCATGTTATATTGCCGTTATAAAATGTGTTCACTGGGTATTAATGAGAGTGACAAAATACCTCTCGGCATTGACTTTACTAAACCAACCCAAGCAGCATTTTTCGGTTAACTTTCCGACTAAGGACTACTTTTCTACTAATCACAACGTTGTAAGCGGTCCAAGAAAGTTATAAAAAGTAACTTCCCAGCAAACACAGTTATGTAACCCTTATATTGCCGTAATAAAACGAAATGTAACGTGTAATGTAACCTGGAGGTTTCAGTTATATATATGTTAATTATAATTTCCCACTCACGTGACATTGTGTGGACATAACAGCAATATAACGCATTATATTGAAATTATATAAAATACTATAATTTAATGTAACTGCTACATTAATTGCCGAAAATGTATATAACTGCAATATATATACTACCGAAATACTGTTATATATCTAGTATTGAAATAGCCATAATGCTCGAAGTTATTTGTATCTATAATAACTGTAAAGTTAAAATTTATATCTTTTATGCAGATACATCTCTGAAATAATTACATGTAGATCTATATAAATGTATTGACAATGAGATGCATCTATACAACAGACATAAATTATAACTCCACAGTTATTATAGATACAAATAACGAATTTTTAATGTTCTAAAGAAAAATTAATATTAAAACATATATTTTTTATTGCACAAATTTTTTATTGATGCACACATTCTTCAAGCTTTTTTCTTTTTTTTTTAAGCTTTTTTTTACAGGTTTGAACTATAGATATCATTTATATTAATTTAAGGATTTATTTTCTCCTTTGTATAACAGATAAAAGAGTAGTATACTTAATCGAACACATATAAAAAAAATCAAATTTTATGGGTGGAAAATTAAGATAAGCAAATCAGTATAATAATTGTATGGAAAGATATAAAATAAAAATACACAATTTTACAAAATGCGATTAAAGAGCTCTTGAAAACCTTTCAATCAAACGCACAGATTCTGTAGAAATTTCCACCCATTGTAATATAACTTCCTTGCATTTCTCCTCTTTACCCTTCTCTACATCTTGAGTGAGCATAGCCGCATTATTTGTAGCACGAAGCCCGGCGTTAAGATTGTTTTGTTTCTGCAAAAAAAAGCGATTATTATTTCCCTAATGCGATTTTAAATCAAATTATCCTCACCGCTCGTATCTTCTTCAAGCAGCCCTGTAACCAAGTTCTGATAGTTTGCTTAGCGACTTCCTCCTCGATTATGTACTCGAATTCTTCTCGTGCAAGAAGTTCCTCCAATTGAAGCGCTTTCCTTATGTCCACTAAGCGGTACGATAACATACTAAAAAATTCTTCAATTTAGAAAAGTATTGACAATACAATTCAAAATATTATAAAAGGTTTCATATTGTCCTTTATAGTGAAAATTTCAGATCGAAAGATGTAAAAGGGAAAAGAAGAAACTCTGCGCGTCTTATCGTATCAAAGTCTGAGAAATCTGAGCATCTAAGAATTTTACTTGAGAAGCTGCTAAATGTTTAATATTATATTCACAATCCTTTTTGTGGAATTTACTTAATAACATCGTGAAAGGTAACGTCTTCGCCATTGTGCAATCGTTCCAGTTCGTAGCACATGTATTTGAAGAGCAGACGATCCTTTTGCGGATCAGTCTCCAATCTGCCCTTCAACAACCGCAAGATAAACTTCACCTAAAATGCGCTAACGTCGGCATTTGCTCCTTACAGATTGCGTTTTGTCAATATAACGAGGATTCTCTGATTCGAGATAAGACCATACCCGCTTCACCGGTATAACACCTTTCTGATTGTTATCAACGACGTTCCACGTGTTCTTTATGTCGGCGTGGAAATTCCTTATGTCGGCGTACGATAACAACGCGTCTTCTTCATTTGAATAGAATAGGGAAAAGTTCTCCATGATAATAGCTGTTCGAAAAGAAAGATTTTTAATCCTTGTATTAAATCACTGTAGAAAACTGATATATTGTTGCGATTTCTCTTTTGTAATCTACGTGATTTCGTGCAAGCTTTCCTTGTTGCACAAGTATGTCGTATACGTACCCACTCAAAGATTCAAGACGATGTAAGTGATGATGACGTAAAAGGTGCAAAAGTAAATTAGAGAAGCGTGGAAATTGCCGCAGTCCATTTCCCAGTAATTATCCGCCGGCGTGCAATAGGGTGGCTGTATCATGCAGTCGTGCATAATTTTGTTCCAATCCTCCCCCGTCACTATGCGAAAGAGCATCGCCACGCCAGTAACCGGTAATTCGAAATTAGCGCGTCTAGATTGCAAAGAGATTCCTTCTGATATACCAAGCAGAGGCAGGGCAAGATGAAGAAATATTGTAGAGTGAAAGAAAAATTTAGTATTATTTTGGAAAATCCATATTAAACATTGCGTGTGTATTCTATATATATTTACACATCTTAAAATCTCGTAGATATTTTTCGCACCTTCCTATGCCTTCTCCGTATTTCACCGTGCCGAAGATTATGGTGCCGGCTAACGTCTAGAAGAAGACAAGGAGAAACATGCCGAATATGATGAAGAAGCTCTTGCAAACGGACACACCGACCGTCAACATTAGCATCTTGAGAGTGGTGTGTTTACCGGTGATGGTGAAGAATCTCAGGATCACGACCATAAATTCAATTACATAGGACAGATCGTTCTGAAAACAATATAGTAAAACAAAATGACACCGTGGGAGTGAACGACGAGTGGTAGACGAAAGAAAGGTACGATGTAAAGGATTCTTGAATATACCTGCATCGTGCAGTGTATAATGATCCAGATAATGCCCACGACTGTCACGAGCAAATCGTATCTGATTCTTCTGGACTGCCAATAGCCACGTGGTGTAAAAGCAATAATTTTCATGATTACTTCCACGAGGAAGACCAGTGTCAAAATCGTAGAGACTGTAGCTAAAGCTTCCGTGCGTTTCTCCTCGAGTCTCCATTTCGGGTGAGCAGGATAAAAAAAGAACAGGAAGCAAGATGGCAGATTAAACACGAGCAAATATGCCACATTTACTTTTACCATAATTTAATGATAACCGACAAGAAGCAAATGATTCAAAGAAATAGTCTTTTTGCAATGCTCGTTAAAGTTGCATGATTCTATTGACAGTGGATTGGCCTTGAAAAATATCTATTGGGTCTCATGTATCTGAAAATTACTTTGTTCAACTTACAGAAACGCACAGAAAGACGCTGTTCACGAGCACCATTGCGGCGATGAACCTCTTGAAATAAATGTTCTGCGTGATGTCATAGATGAAAGCGCGGAACATCTTGCCGTCCGGTCTAGGTAGTAAATGCAGCGGTTGGGCAATCTTCAGACGTTTTTTCAAGTCGCACCTGCATCCCAACAAAAATTCGCAATCTGTAGATCGTGATAGAAATCGCGACATTCGCTGATAAAATATGCGACGCCTCACCATCGTCTTTGATCGACCGTAAGCAAAGCGGTGCCTTTATTCTCAGAGTAATTCGCGATCACGACACCCACGAACAATGTCAAGCCGATCATGCAACCGAGGAAAATATAAATGTGTATATAGATTGAGTGAAACTGGAAAGAGAATGCAATAAGATATTGACGAATACGATGGAAATAATATTCTTATCCCAAATTTTGAAAAGATAATTACTTACAGGTCCGAGAGCCTTAATAAGGACATCCCGCACGTCAAGCCAGCCTTTGAAAGAAAGCACTTCGAACAGAGCCATCATAGCGTCACCAAAATTATCAAAATTGAATCTTTTAGGATTAGCCCTGAAAAATACGTATAAAATTAGTACGACGAATATATGGTATCTTTATATTAGAAATGTTTATAATATATATAATATATATGTTTATTAACTTTAGCAAAAGAATGTTTATAATAAAGTACAGCTAATATTAGTCAAAGAAAAATTTCCGGAATTACATGATTTAGCTTACCAAACGCGCGGTACCAATATGGATGGATAACTCTCGTTTTTTCCCGGTTACAGTTTCATCTTCGTCACGAACACTCTTCTCATAAATACACCGACGCACTCCTCGCGCTTCAAAATCGTGGGATCGTTGCATCTTGCTAATCTACCACCATACAGAGGACGTCGGCGCCAGGAGACGTTCGGTGGAAGAGACGATGTAGCGCGGCGTCTCGGTACTGGATAGCCTGCCCACAGTATAAGTAAGAACAGTAGGTTCACTTCGTGTCGAAGCCTTTGTTCTTCGTGGCAAACGTCCGCCATGATGTTGGTTGTGCGAGCGTGTTTTATTTCAACCGCTTACTAGAAACCGCTTGATAATTGTATAAGATGAAAAAAAATATAAGAAATATATATTAATTAAATATTTGAAGCAAAAATGTCACAACACATGCACATAAGTAAAAAATACATGCGCTTTTTATTTGAATAATAGAAACCGCTTGTGATAATTATATAAGAAATGAAAAAAATATAAGAATTTACATATTAATTAAATATTCGAAACAAAAATGTCACGACACATTTTATTCATGTATATTTTATTCATTTTATTTATGTATTAATTTTTTTATGTATTTATTTATTTATTATCTTATTACATAATATTTAAATAGCATATTTTTATTATTGTATTTATATATGTATCGGCGCGTATTGTATTTGTATTTATTTAAAAATTTTTTTAAAATAAAATCATAATGAGTAATAAAAGTGGTTATCGATATGTATTTAAAGATTGTGGGATCAAAGGAAACTATTCTGATTTCCGAAAGATTCAGAAAGGTACGTATTCATTATAACAAATACATGAATACATAAATACATTAACACTTTAATACATAAATAAATATGCTATTCGTATATTATGTAATAAGATACATAATAAATAAATACATTTGAAAAAATTAATACATAAATATATTTAATGCATTCAAGTCTTAATATATTAATAATGTATTAATATATTTATGTATTAATTTTTTTAAATGTATTTATTGATTATGTATCTTATTACATAATATACAAATAGCATATTTATTTATGTATTAATGTGTTAATGTATTTATGTGTATTTAACGTATTTATGTATATTCATGTATTTGTCATAATGAATATTATACGTACCTTTCTGAATCTTTCGGAAATCGGAATAAAGTTTTTTTTGATCCCACAATCTTTAAATACACATCGATAACCACTTTTATTACTCATTATGATTTTATTTAAAAATTTTTTTTAAATAAATACAAATACAATACAACTGACGCGCCGATGTATCTAACCAAATGAACTGTCAGATGACAGCCGCCATGTTATTGATTGTGCGAGTCGCCATATTCATTTACCAACTTTTTAGGGGAGTGAACCTACTGTTCTTACTTATACTGTGGCCTGCCGTCGTGCGCGGGTGACGATCCGGCCAGGTATCGATCACTGGAGAACTCGTAGCGGTTTTTTTTCGCAGCCGATTGTGCTGGTGATCTCGTAGTTGCTCGACGATGGCTCCCACCGATGCTTCTGCGATTCCTGTAATCTCTTCTTTCGATTTGTCTATCGCCGCAGTATCTTCTGGTGATGCTTTTGCGGTTTCTTGTGGCTCAGTTTCTCCTTCTTTCGAAGGAATACTTTCGGAAACGACACTTTACGTTGCTTGTTGGATCTGATTAATTTGATCCGCGGATCCGCGAGCGCGCGACCGTCCCGGCCGAAATGTGATGGAATACTTCCTAACCTCTGTCACCATGCATGGCAATGGGCGCGTTCAGCAGATACCAACTGTTGAGTTTGTGTTGTTAACACTTTGCGTTGATTTGTTGATTCTAAAAGTAAGAGCCAATCACGTTCGACTGCTACTGAATGGCTGTATCTCTTGAACGCGCCCAATCACCGATCTTCTCTTCTCTGCCCTTCCCCTTCCCTATTAGAATGTATACATATATAAATTAAAAAATAATGTATAATATTTATGCTACAAATTAAGATTGGTCCACAGCTGACCTTTAGGGCCATGCGGGAACATGCTCATGAACTCAGGAATCTGTACTAATTATGTGACGAGTCAATAGATGATAGGTATTGCTCAATATTTAATAACGTCGTTAACTTAATATTGTCTCGATTTATTTATATTGTTTTTCTTTTTCGCTGTTCCTGTTTCAGTTCGCACTTGAAAAGGGCTCGAATATAGAGCCGAAACGTTGTGCATTCTTGTATATATCGCGCCAGTTAATCGAGAAATAAATTGAATTGCTGATTTTATTCACTGGCGGACGAAATTATTATTGATATAATATTTATATAATTATCTCCTTCAGTATTACCGAGGGAAGAATTACATATAGATGAGGACAAATACATAGTGGAGGCAATACCATCGCCATTATCACATTGGACACTTAAACACATATGGGCACTTAAAGATCGATTATACGAACAGTTGGAATTCGTTCAATCGTCGAATTGGTAAATAAAAAAATTTAGTTCTTGAAATAGGAGAATAAAGTTAACCATCAATATTTCCGAGAAGTTATTTAATAACGAGAAACGTGTTTACATATATTTATATAATTAATACAATTATATTCTTAATTAAGGCTTTAAAATTGAAAAAGAAAACTTGCATCAGTTATCTTTACTATTGTTATTTATTAGTTATTAACATGTTTTATTTGTTTTTGTTGTTTTATGTATATTGGATATTTAAATCAATATATGATGATCGCAACTCCTTCTATTAACAATTATATTAATAATTGTAACTTATTTATATCCTTCACAAAACGAATTTTTACGTACAAAATAAAATAATAATAAATTATTTATTTGAAATATGTACGTACTTATACGTGTAAGTGTGTGCATAGGTGTGCAACAATCATAAAAATATATTTTTTTTAGATATTAATTAAAACTTAAAACCTTATACATATATGTATAGGTATAAGCAATTTTATACATATACGTATAACAATTTATAAATAATGCCATCCTTAAACAATGTCACTCACTTCCTTGTCGTCTTGAAATAGTTTTCTTCTTTTACGGACAACTTTATCAACCTCTAAACCAGGTAATCTTAAACAATTGTAATTTTATTAATAATTATTATGTTATTAATAATTATATAAATCACTGTATATTCATCTTTCCGAATTTTAAAACTTTCTATTTTTTTTAAATCCTTTAACAGAATTCCATTCTCAAGAATTAAAAAAAACATTAATAAATTAATTTACATTTAGCAGTATATGTTAAACTGTCTACGTGAAATCTTCAAAATATTAATGTCATTTCCAATAAAAATTTAATAAATATTTGAATAAAAAAATACATTAAAAGTAAAATAATTTTTCTTACTCGTCATATAGTTTTTCTTTCCGTTTTCTATTTTCTTTATTTATTACAATATTCTTCTTTACGTTCTTACATTTGTCCTTTTTCATTACACTTCGTTCCTTTTAACAAACAAATACATATATGTCTCTTAATCTGTTTATCAAGGATAGATTAATTGGTTACAATTAAATAAATAACTATGAACTTGTAGTAAAGTTTTACGTTATGTAGAACACTACAATGAGCTTAATAAATAAATAAGCATAACAAGAAATAAATAATTAATACCGAAAGCGACTTTGCGTTCGTATTGTCCAAAAGACGTTTGTATTTAGAAATTTCATCCTCGTGAGATTTATCTTGCAACATTAACTGCTGTTTGTGATTATTTCTGAGCTGTTCTATTTGCGCGCGTAAAAGATCGATTTGAACCTGTAATTCAGAAACTGTTTTGACCTTAATTTTTTTTCTATTTGTCTACCTTTAATTATTTTTATTTGTGAATTTTCATATTAAGATTTTCTTAATTTGCATTATGTGACTAATTTTTTAATGTAATTCCCATGGTGGAAAGCTAGATACTGTCCCCCCCACCATGGTAATTCCCATATACAAGCTTATAAAATTTTTGAAGTATTTTTGCAGAAGCGTTACAAAAACGTTATTTATAATTCTGATTCTTACGTACATACATGAAACAATATTTAAATCGAGATTATAGCAGTTGTCATTTTTTTTTACCTTTGGCATTGTTTAAGAGTACAGCATGATCGCGTTCACGTTGCACATTAGCTAGATTATAATTCAATTCCTTATTCTTTTTCTCTAGACTATCCAAGTTTGCTTTGTATCGATCCTCGCGCTTCATGAACCAGTAAAACATATTCTTCAATTTATTTTTTATTTTTTCCGATTGTTCGCGTTCGAATTCTAAGGACTTCTGCTGTTGCTCGCTGAAAACACATAGCGCAGAGAATTTCTGCGCGTAGAGAATTTTTTATTTTTTTTTATTCTTTTGCTAAAACAATTTATAAAATTAAATAAAACAATTTCAATATTTCGACATTGAAATTGTTCAAAACGGAATTTTTTATAAACATTTTTTATAAACAATATAGAAATATTTTTTAAAATATTATTTCGCGCGAGTTTCTGGCACGCATAAAAATATTATTTATAATTGTTTTACCAAAAATATGGAATGAAATAAAGTACAATGTTGCAACTGTTCTTATTTTTTTCGATATACAGAGTGATTCTGAAATAAGTGCGCATATTTTGAGGAACGATAGAGTGACTAAAAAACAAGCATTTTTCTTTAACACACTTGTCAGTGCCGCAAACGCATCGTTCCGTCAGAAAACATTGTTGTCATTACGCGTAGGCCGTTCACTGGAACTCAGCTAGTCTGTCTGAATCCTAGGTTTATTCAGTTTATTGTCATGTGCAAATCAGCTATTCATATAATATTCATATAATATTATCAGGAGCAGACATATAACCATCTATTAATATTACTGGAATATTGTATTTTGTTCTAAGATTATGCCTAGAATATTATTTAATATTAAATAATATTACGCGCTTATAGGGTAATACCACAAAACAATCAATCTCGCATCCGCTAATCACGAATAGCTGATTTGCACATGACAACAAACCTAGGGTTCAGACAAACTGAGTTCCAGTAAACGGCCTACGAATGACAACAATATTTTCTGATGTCACGATGCGTTTGCTGACAAGTTTATTAGAGAAAAGTGCTTGTTTTTAGTCACTCTATCGCTTCTCAAAATATGCGCACCTATTTTAGAATCACCCTGTATAGTATGTGCAGTAAAAGTGGTTTTTATTCTAGAAAAATTATTATTTTGTTAAATAAAAGAATTATTTTACACATACGTACGCGTGCACGCACGCACACACACACACACACACACACACACACACACACACACACACACACACACACACACACACACACACACACACACACACATATATATATATATATATACTGCTAAAAAAAATTAGGGGATCACTTTTTGTCAGTAAATTTTTTCCGATTTTTAAACTGTAATTACTCAGCGAATAATTAACGTAAAAAAAAGTTTGAAAAAAGGTTTTACAGGACAAACTCTCTACTATAAGGTGCTTTGTTCAATTTTCACTCAGGTTCATACTCAAAGGCGTGATCAGTTTTTAATTGCTTCCTCATAGTTTTTAAGTGTGCAAGTAAAAACTTGCACATTGCTTTCTCATAGTTTTTAAGTGTGCAAGTAGAAACCTTCGCTCACAAAGCTCCCTCTATGAGGAAGCTTGTATTTTATTGTATGTATAATTATTAGTATTTATTTGTTTTAGCTTCCTCATAGAGGAAGCTTTATGAGCGAAGGTTTCTACTTGCACACTTAAAAACTATAAGGAAGCAATGTGCAGGTTTCTACTTGCACACTTAAAAACTATGAGAAAGCAATGTGCAAGTTTTTACTTGCACACTTAAAAACTATGAGAAAGCAATGTGCAAGTTTCTACTTGCACACTTAAAAACTATGAGGAAGCAATGTGCAAGTTTCTACTTGCACATTTTTTTTATTGTGATAAGCTTTATTGCGACTAATATCTGTTATATTAGTCGATATCTCAAAATTTACGAAAATTGAAGCAACCACGGACATTTCTAAAAATAGCCAGAAATCGGTAATCCCTTCACCGATCCTTGCTAAATTCAACACCAACCTACCTTTAATAATACTCTATCTATAAAAAAAAAATTAAGCTTGATATCTCAAAATTTGCGGAAATTAGAGCAATCACGTTCATTTTTTTAAACAGAAATCGGTAACCCCTTTATTATTAACAATTTTTATTAATTCTATTATATTCTTCAGTCTTTTATACCCCTATTTCATATATAATTCTTTAAAATTTGGTTAATCAATCAATAATTCTTTAAAATTTCTGTTAAAAAAAACAGTCAAGTTTACTGAAATTTCTATAACTCAAGAACTGATTAACCAAATTTTAAAAAATTATATATGAAATAGGGGTAGAAAAAACTGAAAAATATAATAGAATTAGAAATAGATCAATATCTCAAATATTGAGAAAGCTACAGCGTAAAACACACTTTTCTAAAAAATGAAAATCTCCTTAAAATCCATACCGGTCGACAGATTTTAATAAAATTATAGGAGAACATACTTTCTATGATACTCTATTTGTGTACCAAAATTCAACCCGGTATCTAAAAAATTGTAGAAGTAGATGCGTGTACAAAAAATCCGTACACACACACACACACATACATACTTCCGGACATTTTTTACTAATATGATTTCTCGACATTTTGGAACATTCTAAACCTATTTCCATCAAAATCTCGAAAAAATTTTTTTTCACCATCACAAAGCTTCCTCTATGTCTATGAGGAAGCAAAAATTCATCAATATGAGATCAAGATTGCGCAATACACGTGATATGGCGAAAAAATGGTAACATTTCTTAATAAAAAAAAACCGCTACATGTACACATATACACATACATTACATGATGTGCAAAAATTTGACTGATTGTGAGCAATATGCCCATGGTGCACATCAGGTTACGCAAATGCCGGCGGTATCGTGCTAAAATCGTAAAAAACAGGAGTTACTTTAAATTGCGATATCTCGCTAAATAATCGGCGTAGGACAAAGTTTTTTTTTCATTTAAAAGGGCAAAGTCCGTACTTTGAGATGGTATCAATAATTACCCGCGGAAAACAGTTAAATATGAACTTTATATGGACCTTAATAAAATCTCCATTTAAATTTTATTTGATTTAAATTAATGCTGAATAACTGCATTAATATGGCTCATATTTGTTCTATATATAAAACTTAATTAAGAATATAAGAAGAAATGCCGATATACATTTCGATTAAAAATCTCGAACATATGAATACATGTCGTATATTCTTAATCGACGTGTATACTCGTACGTATGTTTCGTAGTATACAAAGTATATATACGTACTTCTTACAGTATCATTTCATCATCAAAATATTCGTATTTAATTTGGCTTAATAAGGATTTAATTAGCTAATATATTCAATTTAAATATTAATCTTATTGAAACCATATATGAAATTAATAAGTTGTACATTTTATTCAAATTTCATTAAATTCAAATAAAACTTTTATATGTTCTTAATATGTTGAATTCAAATAAGACCTTTATATGTTCTTAATAAGTTCTAAATCTAATTTAAATTTAATTAAATTCAAATAAGACCTTTATACGTTCTTAATGAGGCTTTTAAAGCACAGCGCGCGCGCACCTGGGGCTGGATCCTTGAATTTATTCGCAAGAAAAACGTATGCGGAAATTCTGCTCTTATAAAAAAGTTGCAAGTTGATTAACTAAAAGCCATGCGATCAACTTGCAACTTTTCTGTAAGAGTAGAATTTGCGCATACCTTTCTCTTGCGAATAAATTCAAAAATCCAGCCCCTGTTGTAGCTTGCCGAAATTTTGCGGTTTCAATCAACAGGCAATGTTTTTCAAACGTTTTGTAATATGTGTTTAAAACTGATTTTCAAATATTTTTCAAACGTTTAAAAAACATTGTCTGCTAATTAGGATAATAACGGGATTAGAGAATATGGTATCAACAGAGAATGAGTTATAAGATAAAAAAAACGTTTATAAATTACAATTATTGTGTTTATATTGGTTTGCTTTAAATCCAGTGGTACAAAAAGAAGATAAGTAAACTTCTGATAAAATTAACGAAATGCGCAACACTTGCGCAGTAATCGAATACATAAAAACAAATATTAATCGCTAGCAACAAAAAGATTGATGCAGTTGCACAAAATATTAATCACCATAAAAACCAAGAATACAATTTGCTAGCTCAAAAGAATAAAAATAGAGACATTTTTTATATACTTAATCAAACTGAACCCTTATGGAAAAATACACTCAACTTTTGGTGTTAACCGTTAAAAAAACACCATAGAAAAACTCTTAAAGTTGGGTGTGATTTCGGACCAATTGAAGGTTAACCATCATTTGAAGGTTAATCTTCAATTGGCGGTCCGAAATCACACCCAACTTTAAGAGTTTTTCTTCGGATGATGATGGTTAACCTTCAAGTGATAGTTAACCTTCAATTAATGATTAATCCTTAAAAAATGACGGTATAAACCCTAAAAATATGAACCTTCAAATGAAAGTAACAAATATGGCGTTCCAATGAGAATCTCTTAAGGAGGGTGGTTAGTCAAATCAATTTGATAAGAATTAGTTCAATGGAGAATATTCGTCTATGGGAATCTGTCGTCCATATATGCCAAAGTTGAAGATAATCGTCTGCATGGTTGTCGAGTAATTAATTATTGAAGTTATACTCTTGTCTCTCTCTTATACACGGGCGACACAGCAAAAATGTTACCTAACCTGTAATGTAACTCTCGAAAGCATATTAAAAATGATAAGAATTTAGTGAAAATAGGTGCAAATAACTCTTTACATATTTAGGAAAAACTTTCTCGAAGACTGAAATGATTCGTCTTTATAGTTATCAAGAAATTGTAAAAATAAAAAAAACAGGACCACATTTATTATTTCCACATTTCAATGTGGATAATAACGTATTTGGGTTTCAATTGTACAAACAACTCTTTTTAAACCTTAAGAAACAGCAATTAAATGCATTCCACATATTTATTTGCTAAAATTCGTTTATTTCACGCGACGAAAATCTAACCTATATGCTTTCCCCCTGCCGCGCCGCCTGCCTCGCACCGAGAACTAACCAACCTCCTTAAGGACTCCGCTCGCTGAACCGGATTCCTCGCCTCGATCCTCCCTCTCGGACGCTAGCTGCCGCAGCTCTCCCTTTCCTGGCGGTGAGCTCTCCCTGGTGATCCGACTCTCGCTCGGTTAGTCTCCAGAACACGCGCCGCAACGATCAATCCGTCAAGAAAGAAATAACGGACTCGACACGTTCGAAGAAACGCAAGCAAGTGCGGCCATGACACCTAACGAGTGAGGAAGGAGGCGGGGGCTCTTTGAGAGTGGCGACTCGCGCGTCGCGCCATCTAATGTGAAACGATCGGGCGTTGTAAAACGCGAAAAGAATTCGAGCGCAATATCTGAACAAATTATTTAATTTTTAATAAGTCCAATTATTAATATTTATTTTCATAATTGAACTTATTTTTTATTTTGATAAATGTAAATACAAATATCTTATTGTATTAATATTTAATATTAATAATTTAATTAGTTGCTTAATTTAACTTCTTGTTTAATAAATGAGCGGATGTAGTACTGAAAATGTACCTATTATATAATATTTTAATTTTCAAAATTGTCAAATTACAAACAGGAATTTTGTTGTGACTTTTACAGTTATAAAGTAACTATTTAATGGAAATGGAAGCCTAAAAAAATTAATATTGTAACGCAATTATTATAATGCTCAAATTATAAAATATTTACATTATCCATGTCTGCCAATACAATATAATTTTTTATTCATATTGCATTCTATATAATGGCAATGTTATTATATATTTGACAGGCAAATCAAAATAGCTTTGAATCGATATCGAAATGATGAAATATCCATGTCTTAACAGAAAATACATAATTTGCCTGTTTTTCGATACATATATATTTAAAATGATTAAAAACCCACATAGCATGCATATCAAAAAGACGTCCCGAAGATATCCCGAGAAGATATCCTATCTCCTAAATATATCTTCGGGATATCTTCTGGACGTCTTTTTGATATGCATGCTATGTGGGAAGCCAATGACCTACATAACTAAAACTGAAATTATAAAATATATGTACGATGTAGACAGTATAAAATAATTAACATAATTAAACATGCAGATTTGTGGTTGATAATGACAAAATTCAATAATAAACCTATAACCTAACAGACTACAACGCAAGACTAACATAACTCGCAGGTTTATTAAAATCTTATGAATCACAATTTTTGATTAAATATGAATATATGATGGGTCAATGGGAACACTTTCAATTAAATAAAAATTTAATTTGGGTGTTAATTAAAATTTTATTTGTTTCAAATACAAATAAAATTTGAACTCAGGATGGTTAGATGCTTATTAAATATTAATATGATCCATATATGCGCCTGGACAAGTTAAATCCAATAGCAAGATCTTATTTAAATTTAATTTCGATCCAAATTTGGAACATATTTAAATTTAATTACTTTTATATTCAATATTTGGTTTTTATTTGAGTTTAATTTCGTTCATATAAATGACTAATATAAACCATATTTAAAACATATTTAACTCTTTTCCGCGGGTATGTTCGCCAATTTTTTGTTAGGCGGTAGAAGACTGCAAATTTCAAGATTTTGGATATCTCAAATACGTCCTTATTCAAAACTGACCACGCCTTTGAGTATGAACCTGAGTGAAAATTGAACAAAAGCACCTTATAGTAGAGAGTTTGCCCTGTAAAACCTTATTTTAAACTTTTTTTACGTTAATTATTCGCTGAGTAATTACAGTTTAAAAATCGGCAAAAATTTACTGACAAAAAGTGATCCCCTAATTTTTTTGAGCAGTGTGTATATATATATATGTACATATACACACCCACATAACCAAATCTGTCGAGAACAGATTTTAAAAATATCTGCTGCAAATGTTGCTGTTAGAATTCCAGCAGAAATATAACAGATTCTGCTAACAGAATGTATTGGTAGATTGATCGCAGAAAGTGAACAAAATCTACCATTTAAAAGATGTATTCCATTTAAATGTTTAAATACATAGTTTAAATAGAAATGGCAGATTTTACTCGATTTCTGCCGACAATCTGCTGTCATTATATCGGCAGACTCTGTCGGCAAAACACGAGTTTAATGCGGACACAGATGATATCGGATCTGTGTTGTGATATCTGTTGTGAGTGAAATCTGCTGCCAATCTATATTGTCATATTGCGAGCAGATTGTTTACTGCAGGGTATGTGTATAATATGTATAAAGTGTTCAGTGTGGTACTATGCGCGAAAATGATACTCGCCCACAGCCGCTTTATAGCTCTCATCTTTTTATCTATTTTAATAATTTTTAATCTTTTACTTACATCGCGTATTTCTTTATACTTATTCAGAAGATCCTGAAGATCAGGACGCAGAATTGAGCGATAATCCATTGCGCGACTTTTTTTCTCCTTCTTTCGAAGATGCCTATCTTTCTTGGAGGAAAAACACGGTATATCTATAATGATGACCAATGTATTTAGACGAATCAAGCATTTATATATAAACAATTTCTTTACATTATTATATATGTATGAAGTTGTAATCTGGCAGAGAAATTATATGTGACAAGAGTTATTTAATTATTTTGAATATGGACTGCCTTTTTTTAAAATCATATAATTGCTTATTACTTTTAAAAACTCTTTTTTTTGCGTTAATATGTATCAACTGTCAAAAATGTAACATATATATGTAAGATTATTTTTGCTTTACTTACATACCCAAGGAGCCCCAATGCGCGTATAATGCGCTTTGAATGTATGTACATTAAACTTTGCATTGAATGCGGATATTTGTCCCGCATTAGATGCGCATTTAATGCATATTATGGAAGCGCATACCAAAAAGTGCACCTACGATCATTGATCGAGGAGCCCAATCGGACAACTATAGTAAACTCTGTACTATATTGGAATTTTTCTTCGTGCCCAGCTTTTAAGCATTGCTGTGAGCATATTCCAGTACAGCTATCACAGAAGAAAATAACTTCTTATTTAGAGAATATGTTTATTTTTGACATAATAAATGTCATTTATTTAAAATTCAATTTATATAAAATTTAAAAACTTAAATAAAATGTTTCATCATGAGTCAGAAGCTATTATACTCATTTAAATATTTTATAAAACCTGTCATTTATAAATTGAATGCTCAATTTGCATTAATTACGCATTTGAATGCGCGCATTTTGAAACAATTAATGTGGTTTTGAAGCCAATGCAATTGTACGTGCATTAAAAGCACGTTATACCCAAGTAGAACAAGTTAATCACAGAAACGTCAAGGTGACATTAAAATGATGAATTTTATGTCATCATATGGTCAACGTCAAGAATCAGTTTGAAATGACTGACTTATGACATGCTGTTTTACGAGACTCGCGATATATGTAACAGTATATATTGTTACAAATTGCATGATCAGTCATAATTTTCTTCAGTTCTCATAACATATTTCGAGTATATTCTTAAATAGAACGAAAAGATCAAATAAAAGTCAAAGAGAAGTAGTGATTAGTCAAGATTAGATGCTTCTAATGGGCCATTTTGACGTCACGATGACGCGTAAAAAATGATTACAGAATGATGTCATTTTGATATTTTCATGACTGATTTGTTCTACTTGGGTACGCACATTGTCGCTCCTTGGGTAAGAAATGAAAGGAATGTACTCAAAACTTCCAAGAAGCAGAATGACGTCTTAATGACGTATTATTGACGTTATAAAGGCGTCATTAATAATACGTACATCATTTGATGTCACTCTTACTACGTTTACGCGAGCCTTATTTCTGTAGTAACTTACGATAATTCATTTGTTTACGCGGAGTAAATTATCGTAAGTTACTACAAAATCCCGTTTACGCGAAGAAATTATCGTACGTTACTACAGAAGTCACGTTCGCGTAAACGTAGTATCTGTTAAGCTTGAGATCTCTTTATCGCGCAGTTCCTCTCCAATTAACTCCAATTATTAACTTTTATGCTATAGGCTAAATTTAATGTTCAATTAAGATGTATTTAATCGTTAATTTATCTCTCTCTCTCTCTCTCTCTCTCTCTCTCTCTCTCTTCAGTTGCTACTTTTTCTTTTTATTTATTTATTAATTTTTTCTAATACCGTTATGATTACTTATCGAATATTTTCTAATACTCATCAGTCATCACTACTTTGAACTTCCATATGATGGTTAGAGTAAATACGCGTCACAACTGTTCTTTTTTTGAAGTAAGTTTATAGATGGCTTCAAACTTTAAGGCCGGTATTCATAGTCAGATCTTATTTCAAGACCGTCTGTAATGTCTTAGGCCGGTATTCATAGTCAGAATAACTTATATTTAAGACCGTTTTAAGTACAATCTTAAGATTTTATGAACCAATCACAGAGCCGTATTAGCATCTTAAGACAGACGGTCTTGAAATAAGATCCGACTATGAATACCGGCCTTAATCACAGTATAAGTAGATACAGCAGGAGCCCTATTCTCAAATCGTTTTCATGAAACTCGCATGCGAAATTCAATGCTTTTCAAATAGAAAGTCGCATACGAAAATCATTAAGACAGGCTCGAGAATACGGTCCCAGGTCCATTGAGACCGACGTATAGTTGACAAACTAATTAAAAATTATTTATAATTATCTTTTCCAATCGTTTGAAAATCATTTGGAGAAATTTGGAAAAAACTTTTTAGAGTTTGGAAAACCATACAATAATTGAAAATTAATATTAAAATCAATTTTAAGCCAATAGTTGGCAGACAAATTGTCTAAATTTTTTTTCTTATCCAATCGCTCCAGAATTATTTGGATAAAGTGTCGAAATATATTTTATTATTTGGAAAACTACTCTATTTTAATAAAAATTAATTAACAAGTAAACGATACCGGAAATAATTTGGAGCTGAAAGTTTATATTTTTTAATAAACAATAGTTTAAACGATTGCTCCTTAATTGTTCCTTGCTTGCTCTATTGGGATATTCAATCGCTCCATTCGTATAATTAATTTTGTATACTTTAGCATTTTTGAAAAATTAACAAATTAAAAGCCGGATGCATTATGCGTTACGCAAAAGTTTGTGCTCCAGCCTTTAATTTGTTAATTTTTCAATACAAATGCTAAAATATTATACAAAATTAATTATACGAATGGAGCGATTGAATATCCCAATGGAGCAAGCAAGGAACAATTATTCTACTAAAAATTAATATTGGTTAAAGGGTTAGACTCTTTGAGACATAGTTATAAACAAATAGAGTTGTTATATTATGTTTGAATATTTCCGCCGTTGGCTGCCGAGCCATATATAATTACAATAGGCAGCCAATAGACAGCCAAGTGGCTGTGTCGTCATTTATAAAATAATTAATTTGTAAATTTTTCAGTAAAAATGCAATAAATTATTAAAGTAATAATGGAGTAATAAGGAGCAATCAAGGAGCAATAATTTTATGCTGGATTTAGTTGCACAAAGTTAGAAATATGTTTTTGAGTGATAATTATAAATTTTACGTTTTTTGTAAATATTTTAAAAAATATTAATTTAAAAAGAGGAGCAATTTTTGATTCTGAAGGAGCAATTGAGGAGCAATCGTTTAAGCTATTGTTTATTAAAAAATTATAAACTTTGAGAGCCAACTTATTTCCGGTATCGTCTACTTGTTAATTAATTTTTATTAAAATAGAGTAGTTTTCTAAATAATAAAATATATTTCGACACATTATCCAATTGACCAACAAAAAATTACGCTTCGATTACACATTTAAAAAATTAAAATTATTGATAAATAAGGCCGGTATTCATAGTCGGATCTTATTTCAAGACCGTCTTAAGTAATATCTTAACTCTGGCGAAAATGAGAAGTTTTGTGAACGTTTCTTTGGCGTTTACGTGAGCATTTGCGGGAGTTCGTTGAGAGTTTGGAAACGCATAGCGTTACATGTATATATACATATATATATAATACAATAAATATTTTTTGTTTATAATATTAAAGTTATTGATTCGAACTAACTCCAAGTCAAAACCCTGAAATAAATATATTAATTATATTTGTTATAATAATATAAGACACTAGTATGACAGGTGCGTGCGTTTCAAAGAACAATGAAAATGGCATGAAAATCGTCTACCACATTAATTCCGAATGAATAAGCGATTAATTGGTCGCCGCGCGAGTCACGCGTTCCTTCCCGACATTGCCATTGGCCTGTGTGACGTCACTTAAGCATGACGTATCAAATGAGGTGTCTCGTCGGATGTAACCGCAGGCAGTTTCGCAAAGACAGACGACTTCCGATTGGCGGCCGCTAGCGACGACATCGCCGCCGAGCGATCGCGGGGCCGTTTCCGATTGGCCGTTGCCGCGCGTCCGCGTAACGCGGTACGTCCTCCATCTCCCCTGGGCCACAGACGTGGATTTGTTATATAGGCTGCCTTTTTTGTATTTACTGTAAGTACTGACGATGTGACGTCATTGAGCACAGCTGCAAGATCGGTCCGTAATTACTTCTGTTGCTTTTATCGCATATAACGCTGCAATAACAGAACGATATCCGCAGTACTGCGACTGTTGTTATGTATAAGAAAGAAATATAACCTATCTTAACCTATCTTAGACACGGCGTGACACGACGATAGGAGCACCTATTCTAAATCTATATATATAAAGGAAGATGTCCTGACTCACTCACTCACTCACTCACTCACTCACTCATCAACGCCCAGCCCAAACCCCTGAACCGAATTTTTACCAAAAGTATATGAAATAGGGGTAGAATTTTCCGGGGAGTGCCACTAAGAAGGGATTTTAAGAAATTCGAGCCCTAACGGGGTGAAAAGGAGTAAAACGTGTTTTCACGGATTCTTTAATATCGCTCAGCCTAAACCTCTGAACCGAATTTTTATCAAAAGTATATGAAATAGGGGTAGAATTTTCCGGGGAGTGCCACTATGTGTATAGTTTTTTGTTACTGATTTTCTGGAAACCGGTTTTTTTAATATTTCTAATTTTTCTAATTTTTGTTTTCTAATTTTTTTAATTTTTCGGGAAATCATTGATTGAATCTCAAAGAATTATAGACCAAACAGGGGTAGAAATTTCCGGGGAGTGCTATAAAGTGTATAATTTTTCGTTACCGATCTTTCGTTACCGGAGAGAGAGAGGGAGAGAGAGAGAGAGAGAGAGAGAGAGAGAGAGAGAGAGAGAGAGAGAGAGAGAGAGAGAGAGAGAGAGAGAGAGAGAGAGAGAGAGAGAGAGAGAGAGAGAGAGAGAGAGAGAGAGAGAGAGAGAGAGAGAGAGAGAGAGAGAGAGAGAGAGAGAGAGAGAGAGAGAGAGAGAGAGAGAGAGAGAGAGAGAGAGAGAGAGAGAGAGAGAGAGAGAGAGAGATTGATTGATTGATTGATTGATTGATTGGTTTATTTTATGCCATAGTCACAGACTTTAGGCAAATAAAGAATTACAAAGGTATAATACAAAAAGAATAAAATAAAATAGAAATAAAAACAAAATAAAATAAAATAAAAATAAAAATAAAAATGAAAAAGAAAGGAACAGCATAAATGTGGCAGATGTGTGTTAAGCAGGAAACAGTGGTGGAATCCGCGAAGCCGCGACCCCAGCGGAAGATCCAATAGTCAACCGCAAAGGACGCACCACACCGGAAAACCAGTCACCGCCTCCACTATCAAAATCGCAAGACTAACTACTTAAAAATAAAATGCAACTTAAATTAGTAAAACAGAAAAGAAACAAGCTGGCACCCAAATCAAATCATGCATAGCAGGCCGAGGACAACGAGACTCTAGATCGAACCGCGCTCAAGCGAGAGAAGATGGTCGTAAAGTTTTCTCTTAAAAACAGCGACAGACGTTGCTGATACTACGTCGGTAGGAAGCGAGTTCCACAAGTAGACACCTGCAAGATGGAAGGACTTATGATACGCTTCGGTTCTGTGAATAGGAACATGGAAAGAATGAGGTATAGCCACCCTGGCGAAAATAAGAAGCCTTATAGAGCGTTGACAAACGTTTGGTGAGGATTTTCTGAGCGTTTATACGCTTTCAAACGTTGTAAGAACACTTACACAACGCTGTTGGGTTGTAAACGCTTTCGGAACGCTTATCAAACGTTGTATAAAACGTTTCGTGAAAATTCTGTAATGCTAAGCCAACGCTTTTCAGAGAACGCTT
This sequence comes from Temnothorax nylanderi, assembly GCF_030848795.1. Lineage (NCBI taxonomy): Eukaryota > Metazoa > Arthropoda > Insecta > Hymenoptera > Formicidae > Temnothorax > Temnothorax nylanderi. The sequence continues at coordinate 35,525 of NW_027250088.1, forward strand.
AGTGAACGCTGATACAACTTCGTATAGAGAGTTTGCTGTCAGACTTTACAAACGTTTATCAAACGCTTTTCCCAACGCCGTAAGACAAGCGTTTTCCCTTTGCTCAGCAAATGCTCTTCTAATGCGGCGAATTGTAGGGCGTTTGTGCAAACGGTTTGAGAACGCTTAAGAAACGCTTTATCCGGCGCCGTAAGACAAGCGTTTTCCTTCCGTTCAACAAACGTTCTTCTAACAATGCCGCTAGGCAGCGCATCTTTCTCGCATTTAAAATACATCCAGCCGCGAATATAAGCAGACCCTCTGCGAGGCGAAAAGCAGATTTTAACATTTAACGCTCTTTCCGCCGTTTCTTCTAACGACAAGAGTAAACGCCTGTTAAACGCTCAATAGAGGCTGCACGCAGTTTCCAATGATGAAAGCAAACGCTTTCGACTTATTAACAGAGGATCTCTAAATGTTTTAGGCCCGGTCTACAATGGATGTATTGTAGGTCGTAAGTCGTAAGAATTGGCCAATCACAGTTAATTATTCTTCGACCGCAAAAAGAACCCTAAAGCGATGCAATTTCCGCTTTTCAAACGCTTTTCAAACGGATTACTGGCCGTTTTCAAACGCTCAACAAACTCCCGTAAACGCTGTGCAAACGCTGTGAAAATGCTGTGCAAACTTTTAAAACGCTTTACAAACGTCTTTCAAACGCTAAAGCGTTGCAATTTCTGCTTTTTAAACGTTTTACTGACCGATTCTAAACGCTCAACAAACTCCCGCAAACGCTCACGTAAACGCTTAACAAACGCTTATGAAACTTTCTATTTTCGCCAGGGCAGACGTGATGATCGCCTAACTGAGGGGTCGGGGTCAGTGAAAATTTCCGAGATATAGGTAGGAGACATTGTTACGTCCAACCCCGAGATTAGGATAAGAAAATCTGGGAAGCGAAGGAAAGGCTAACCAGTGGGGTCGGGGTAAGGAAGGACGTAACTCGAAGCTTAACAATACTGCTCGCAGGTACGCGCTCTGCGGCGCGTGGCGCGAGCCCGAACGCACTTTTATGACTCAGGAAGGGTCAACGTTTGTAGGGACGCTAAGACGCCTTCCGCGAGCGGTGCGATCGTCGGTCCTCTTTCGAGTCAAGGAATTTAATCCCTTTAACTCGGGATCGGACCTCGTGCAATTTCGAGAGGGAGATGAGTAGTGAGTTAGGTCTTAGATTATAAATAAATGGAAATTTGTATTTAACATAAATAAAATATTTATTATAAATTTAAGTTAAATAATCTGTCGATATTACAATAGGTGAGAACTAGGCAAATTAATCGGTAGATTGAAAGCATTTTACAATGGAAATGTATGTTTAAGGTACATGTGTGTACTTCTCGCGGGTGTTACATAAGTGCGGGGGTGATCGGGCAGAAACTTTTGAGGGGGAATCTATTTGGAAGTGGACATCCTGCCCGCTATTATTACATCGAGATCGGGATTGAATAGCATAATGATTTGATTAGGTGTGTGTGTGGTGTATATGAGTACTTGAAATTTAAGTCGACATTAAGAACTAAATATAAAGAAAAGTTTAGGGAGTGAAAACAGAGGGACAAGAATTTTATGGATTAAAAAAAAGAAATGATTGTTAATCTAGTGTGACTATTTCGGGAGGGTTAGGTTCATCTATGTCGATGGTGGAGGCGGTCGAGGGGGTCGGGGATGGTACCCTGTGTTCGACCGGAGGAGGGGGATTGGGTCTAACGGGGAGTATGCGGAAAGGGCGGACGCGGCAAACGGGGCGATAAGGTGCGGGAACGAGGCGAGAGGGTAGGATAACGCGACGGGGTGCGGCAACGGGGCGATTCTCCCGTGATGAACAACAGGGCTCCTCCGTAAACGCTGGTGGAAGCGGTGGAATGGCGAGATGCGGAGGACCGGGGTTATCTTGTTCCTGGGGAAATTCCGATCCTTGGGTTTCGACCTCCTTTCGCGCCCGCTTATGTTGACGACGTCTTTCGTGTCTCGCGGCGTTTCGCGACTTCTCATGGGTGGGACCGGCCGAATCCACTACAAGTTAGCGGATTGTTAATTATTAAAATCCGCCAACTGGGGGGAAGTCACCTCAGGTTTTGGAGATCCAAGGAGTGGCTCGAGTCTACCAACGAGTCAACTAACTCAAACCAATATACCTCGGTCCACCGACGAGTCAGCTAACTCAAAGCAATATACCTCGGTCCACCGACGAGTCAGCTAACTCAAGGCAACATACCTTGGTCCACCGACGGGTCAGCTAACTCAAAGCAACATACCTTGGTCCACCGACGAGTCAGCTAACTCAAAGCAATATACCTCGGTCCACCGACGAGTCAGCTAACTCAAAGCAACATAGCTTGGTCCACCGACGGGTCAGCTAACTCAAAGCAATAGAGAAAGACTATGGCGGATCTACCGATAGATCGGCTAATTCGGAAGTAATAGGGTTAAAAATAGTTGAAGGTTTTAACTGAGAGACTTCCCTAACCCGTGAATATATAAACGAAGGGGAGCCGATATATATACGTGTGTGTGTGTACAGGACTTACTTTTTGATGAAACAGGTGTATGGGTATATATGGATCTCTGTCGGGGCTGGTGCTGACCGCAGGTCTCGCCTAGTCGCTAGTGAGGGTGGTTCGTGACACTTAGCGCGCACAGAATTTACTCGCAATTCTTTTAGGATGCCGAACAACAAAATCGTCTTTAATATTTAACGAAAACTGGGATGAGTATATGAACTCAGAAGTGAATTGTCTCGTGCCGGATCGGAAGTGCCAGTAAGTGCTTAAAGTCGCGATTTTTATAGGAAAGTTCCAAGGGTGGAAAGGGTGGATTTCCTTGTGGGAGGTGTCTGGTCTTTGTTTTGGGACTTTTGGTTGGTGGGATTCTTCTAATTTTTATCTAGAGGGTTTTCTATTGGGCGAGACGTTTCTCACCCAAGACCCAGATCTTAAGTTTTCGCCTATCCTAGAAAGCTAGAGACGGTTATCGATTTTTCCGGTTTTCCATTGGTGAGTCCCCTCGTAAGACCCCCACCGTCCTATCGGGGGTGCAACTCATCGCTTCTCCCAGTGTCGCATGACGCATTTGTTTTCGACTATTGCCGATTTTCCCTTTATTAGGGGTCCTTATTTATCTCGCGACCCTGTTCCTATGTTAACAGACGATCCATACCTCTCGATCTTAAGTGCAAACAGAAACTTCCACCATGTGTATTTTAGAACACGTGTTAGGCTTTGTTTCTGTTTGTCGGAAACATCGTACGAGCAAACCTCGCTCGATGCAATAAAGATTTTTACCAATTTTATCTGCCAATAAGGCCCTTTTCGCGCGTCATGTCGCCGGGTGGGCCAGACAACTGATAGAATTCGTCTGGGAGGTCGCTTTTAGTTCCTCAAGCAAATAGGCAGTTTGATCGTAAAAAAAAAGGAATGCGAGGAGATCAAACCTCGCTTGCCGATCGATAACCGTCTGCGCTTAGTTTACTTATCTTAAACCTAGGGCTATCTTAGGTACCTAAGAATTCTCGCGAAAAAGGGGAATCGTGGAGTCTGCAGGACGTAACACCCCCCGTCTTAGACAAATGTTGGGGTGTATAACACAACATTTGCAGACTAATTGATTGAGAAACGATTTCCGTTTTTCTGTTTAGAGAAGGAGGAAAGAAAAAAGGCGACCTCCATAAATCCGTCCTTTATTCTTTCGTCCTTCTAGGTTATGCTGTTGCCTGTATGTGCATGTATCAGATTGTTAGATCAAAGATTTTAGAGGATGATAATTCTGATTACATGCACATTCAAACGCAAGAGAAATATTTAATGTATACGCATATATATTTTCCTACTTATTTTGATAATGTCTTAATGCTATTCGTAACGCGCAAGATTTCGGTTTGTGTGAGGCTGTCTTTCCTTCCTTTAATGGGGCAATAATGGTGCCATTACTAGCTAGAATGGGTTGCCCACGTGGCTGTCGTCCGTCCCGAGGCGTCTCCTTTTTTTTGTGGCAGTTTTTCAACTGACCCATGCGGTAGCCCCAAAACTACCTGTGTTTTTTTTTGTGTGCCTTGCTGGCTTGCTGACAATTTTTAATATATTTGTGACATATCGCAGGTTTAACTTGCCATTTAATTATAGCTGGATTGCTATGTACCCGTCTGGTTCGGCATGGTATCCTTATGGATTAGATCGCCGAGGACGACGAGGGGCTAGCTGGTTTTCATCTAGCAGCCGTTTTGTATAGCAATGGTGGCAAGTTACAATAAAATAGATGAAATTCTCGAACGGAATAATTCATCGGGGTGCCGTTGGTAATCGGTATATATATTTTATTATTATTATTATTATTATTATTAGATAATTCAAGGAGGGGAATGTGCCGGAACCTCGTACTTAATTGACAGTCAGGTGGCTTTTATTTTCATGCTACTTGTATTTTTTTTTTTTTTTTTTTTTCGTTGTAAGTATATACCACTTAGAAGGAAAGCATCCTCACACTATTGTTTAAAACTACCTACGCAATTATATTTATTTTAAAATCTTAAGAAGAAGGAATCGTAGTGAGATTATAAAAGGTAAGAAAATTAAAGGGATACTTGCATGTCAAAACTTATTTATAGTCTAGGATACAACGTAAAATACAAATAAAATTTGTTACAAATTTTAGAGTTGAGATTATGAGATAAAGATTATGATAGTGAAGGTCAAAACATAAGATAATAAAAAAAAAAAAAAAAAAAAAAAGAGAACAAAAACTTATTACGATTTGTGGAACTAGAACTACGGTTAAGATAATAAATGTTGGGAGTTTAGCAAGATATTTGCAATAGCCGATTTCCATCGGTCGATAATTTAATCGATCTTAAGATTTAGATACCGAAAGGTTCGCATTTGTGTGCATCTTTTGGTTTTCAGAAAGAGGAAAGAAATAGGCGACCTCCAAAACCCCTTCCTTAATTCTTTCGTCTTTCTTTTACAGAGTGAGAGTTAATATAATATAATACATTTTTTTTTGTTTTTTTTTGTTTCTCCTTCTTCTTTATTCCTTCGTGAGGTATGTAATTGTAATAAAATCCTTTTATCTTATTGGAAGTATATTTAATATTATTATGAATAATAAAAATCTTTGCAATTGAAGAAAATAAAGAGAAGGGAATATCGTTATTGCCTGCGCAAGACCATTTTCACATATAAGGTAACTCGTAATGTTTATGATTTTACTATTAGATACTAAAGAGATACTAAAATGGTAAGGTATACACGCATATAAATACGTTAAACTTAAGGCAAGAGGGTGTATGCGATTTGAGATTTCAGAAAGGAATGTACTCGCATATGCACATATACATTATCCATTTATGCGTATTCGCACTTACATAATCTTATACAACAAAATACATATACGTACATTTCTTCCTCTCTCTTTCCACATACATATACATATGTTTCCTTCCTTTTTATTTTATTTTATTTACTTTTATTTATTATATATATATATATATATATATATATATATATATATATATATATGTATTCGCATACATATATATATGTGTGTGTAAAATTATAATACTAAGGAGAAGTCGTGGGAGTATAAGACAATAGTGTGTTTGTGACTTAAGATTATAGAAAGAAAAAACTATATTTATATACGCATACATATATGTGTAAAATTTAAAGAGAAATATATGCAAGGCCTTATTCGTGATTTACGTATATAAAATTTAATCATATATATATAAAAAAAAATTATTTTTTTTTCTTTCTTTCTTAATATATATATATATATATATATATATATTTTTTTTTTTATTTTTCCTCCGAAATGCTGGGTGCCGCACATCCCATCCGTATTAGCAGCCCCTCGAGATCACGTATCTCGTCTTCGCCTTCGGGTTCTGGGCTGAAGCTGACGAGTGTAGCTTCGTCTCCGAATTTCGTCGCCTTGCGGATCTTTAGCCATCCGCTCCGTCTTTCTATGAGAAGTTTGACTAGTCCATTGACCCTACGGGACCACCTCTTTTTTGTCCCTACAGGCTGGATGTTTGCAATCCCGCAACGGATTGCCTGCCATTCGAGGTCACGGAATCTGTCTTCTAATATATAGATTTCGTGTATGGGCCTCTGGACAACGCGCCCCCAGTCTCGTAAGGCGATTGAGACGATGCTGTCCTTGTCGATTCGGAGTACTATCCCCCTTTGCCACTGCCTTCCTTCGTGGATGGCGATCGCCTCGCCTGGATGTACATGGTCAGGCCGCTCGTGTAGAAGATGGCCTCTCCGCGTCATCCTTCGCGTCAGGTCATCTATGAGATCGTCAAGATCCTCCCGTGCCTTTTCGATGTGGACCCAGAAGGAAACAGGCGAGTCCACCTTGATGACTTTGACCTTCAGCGGCCCGCGGGTTAATAGCCGGGTGTTGATATGTTGGATTTCCATGTCTACAAAGGAATGTTGTTTGATTTCTTGCATGACGTAGCATGCGGTTCAAAGTGGCAGAGTTGATGCAAGGGGTAGAGAAGTTTAATTTAATTTGATATTAAGTTTCTTGCATGTCGTAGCATGCGATTCAAAGAGGCAAGGTTGATCCAGAGGATGGAGAAGTTTATTTAGTTTGTTATTTTTATTAGCCTTTAAGTTCAAAAGTGTAGGTGGGAGTTTCTTTCAAAGGGAGGAGAGGATAGGTGTGTTCGGATTTTTTGTTAATTGGCTCGACAGGTCGTACATTTGCCTGCCATTCGAGATCATGGAGTGGCGCGCTAGCTGATGTTTTTTGTTCCGGATCGCCTTTCGGAGCCGGGGCACTGACATTTGTGGTTTTAGGCCTTCCTTGTCCCAGATGTAATAAAAGGTGAGTTAACGAGTCCCATATTGCTCCTATTAGATATATCGACCACCCATATACTGTATGAAGAGCATATCCATGCACAAGTGTATCTAATATTAATTTAATGGCTCTTATAAAAAGATATATTCCAAGCAGGCCAGCGCTAATATTGCCAAAGATTAAAAATTTGCTCCAGAAATTTTCCCAGGCTGAGAGTGCAATTTTTTCGATCGAAACCTCGTCGATTAGGTTGGCGAAGGAGCCTTCACTCAGCACGGTTGATTCTCCCATTACTCCTCTTGCTACGGTGTTAAGGACAGCGGGTCTCTCGGCGGGAAACATTATGTGGTCCTTTAGATCTTCCAGATCCTTTTGTGTGTATATGCCGCTGGTAGCGAGTGCTCCAGGGCTAGTGTACTTCCAGGTAGTTTTGGTCATGGGTTTTATGACCGTAGGTGCTAGTGTTTCTATTGGCCTTGGCGTAATTTTATACCAAGAGTCTCCCAAAAGATACATAGGAGGTGCGAAAGAATTACAGTTAATTTGTGTTCCTTGCCGTAGTAGTACGTGTGTTTGAGGCGTTAGGAAGAAGGTCTTATTATTAAACATTACCGGGAGTTGCTCATAGCATTCTTGGGTGTGAACTAATTTTACCTCGACCGGAACGCATTTTATTATGTGGATTACTTCGCCTGCTAGAAGGGCCATATATCCAGGTCCCTTCATAAAGTGATAGGCGAAGATGTCGGGGGATTGTGTAGCTATTGCCAAAGCGTTTTGCAACATTTTTAACTCAAGGTTACATTGTTGTAGTAAAATGTTCCTGTAGAGTTGATTAATCTGGTTACGGATGTGCTTTTCTACGTAAACAAATTTCGAATTCATATAAGTAAAAAGGTCGAGGTTTTCTACGCGGCCGGTTCGTTTAGCGATGTCCATTTCAGGTGAGGTTTCCCAAATTACTAATTTTGGGTGTTCAGTTCGAATGAGCGAATATCCACACGCTAAGTCTTTCCCGGTGCTGGTTAAAGCAAAGACTGTATCGTCGGCATTCACAGTATAAGCGGTTTGAGAGTGCTCGTTTACGTTATCGATTACCTTTTCCGCGTAACCTCTATATAAGGTGCTATATGAAGTGAATTTACAGGAGTCATTAGGTATGGGCTCCCAAAAGGTATTTCCTCCTTCTATGTCGGTGCATCTGGCGGTACTAAAATCACAGCCCACTCCTGATCTAAGATGTATACGGTTAGTGCTTAGTTTAACGTTAGCGAAGTAATCTTGCAGGGTGATTGTGACAGTTGCCTGTACGAGAACATTTGTCCACGTTCCGTAAAGATCTGAATAGGATCCTCCAGAACATTTTCCGTCGGCGTCCACAACGCCAGTTAGGATCGCCGGGCGACTGGTGGTCTGGTTAGATTTTAGTGCCACTATGTATGTTCCTTTAAATTCGAGAGTTCCATAATAATGCATTCGTATGCAGGCCTCCCTGGTCACTTCGTGTATATATGCATATTTTCCATTTAGAACGTCCGAATTATGAGAAAACATTCCACATTTCCGGATCGTACGATCGATTTCTACCTTGCATTGTATCACTTTTACAGATTCGAATTCGTTGAGCTGCAATAATTGTATGAAGACTTGGCTAGAATTGACCTTTGGTAGTGGAATATCGCAATCTTCAACGTTTATTAGTGATAAAGTCGTTAAGTTTGTAGTTGGAGAAGTACAGTCATATCCTATTATTCCGTAAGTTTGGCGTATCCATATGGTTATTATTAATATTGCGGTTATTCCTTTAGTCCAGGGATCCATCTGTGTTTTGTGAAGATCTGATTCGTGTTGCGCCGAGTAAAATTAGGAATCAGGAATGGTAACGGTTGACAAGGATGACAAGCTCGTAGATCGCAAGGATGACAGGAACGTAGAACGCAAGGATTAATGGCGCGCAGAGCAAGGATGTCTAGCGCGCAGGTCACAGGAACTACAGGAACGTAGAACGCAAGGATGAATGGCGCGCAGAGCAAGGATGTCTAACGCGCAGGTCGCAGGAAATCAGGAACGTAGAACGCAAGGATGAATGGCGCGCAGATCAAAGATGTCTAGCACGCAGGTCGCAGGAAAACAGGAACGTAGAACGCAAGGATGAATGGCGCGCAGATCAAAGATGTCTAGCGCGCAGGTCGCAGGAAAACAGGAACGTAGAACGCAAGGATGAATGGCGCGCAGATCAAAGATGTCTAGCGCGCAGGTCGCAGGAAAACAGGAACGTAGAACGCAAGGATGAATGGCGCGCAGAGCAAGGATGTCTAACGCGCAGGTCGCAGGAAATCAGGAACGTAGAACGCAAGGATGAATGGCGCGCAGATCAAAGATGTCTAGCACGCAGGTCGCAGGAAAACAGGAACGTAGAACGCAAGGATGAATGGCGCGCAGATCAAAGATGTCTAGCGCGCAGGTCGCAGGAAAACAGGAACGTAGAACGCAAGGATGAATGGCGCGCAGATCAAAGATGTCTAGCGCGCAGATGATGTCGTTGAGCTGAGCGGTTATCATGGGATAGCGGTAATCTCAGTCGCGGTGTATCAATCAGTCGTGGGTATCACGTAAGTCATCAGTCGCGGTTATCAGATCAAAGTAGCGTAAACAATAGTTGCGGTGTATCATACAGTCCTCAGAAATCTCCCCGGCAGCCGTGTGCCAAGCGGTAAACTCGGGCAGCCGTGTGCCCCGGCAGCCGTGTGCCAAGCGGTAAACTCGGGCAGCCGTGTGCCCCGGCAGCCGTGTGCCAAGCGGTAAACTCGGGCAGCCGTGTGCCCCGGCAGCCGTGT